>NC_138291.1:74937500-75187500 GCF_965601325.2 Salmo salar
GTCAGGGACAAGATTGTAGACCTACACAAGGCTGGAAAGGGCTACAAGACCATCGCCAAGCAGCTTGGTGAGAAGGTGACAACATTTGGTGCGATTATTCGCAAATGAAAGAAACACAAAAGAACTGTCAATACCCCTCGGCCTGAGGCTCCATGCAAGACCTCACCTTCTGGGGTTGCAATGATCATGAGAGCGGTGAGGAATCAGCCCAGAACTACACGGGAGGATCTTGTCAATGATCTCAAGGCAGCTGGGACCATAGTCACCAAGAAAACAATTGGTAACACACTACGCCGTGAAGGACTGAAATCCTGCAGCACCCGCAAGGTCCCCCTGCTCAAGAAAGCACATATACATGCCCGTCTGAAGTTTGCCAATGAACATCTGAATGATTCAGAGGACAACTGGGTAAAAGTATTGTGGTCAGATGAGACCAAAATGTAGCGCTTTGGCATCAACTCAACTCGCCGTGTTTGGAGGAGGAGGAATGCTGCCTATGACCCCAAGAACACCAGCTCCACCATCAAACATGGAGGTGGAAACATTATGCTTTGGGGGTGTTTTTCTGCTAAGGGGACAGGACAACTTCACCGCATCAAAGGGACGATGGACGGGGCCATGTACCGTCAAATCTTTGGTGAGAACATCCTTCCCTCAGCCAGGGCATTGAAAATGGGTCGTGGATGGGTATTCCAGCATGACAATGACCCAAAACACACGGCCAAGGCAACAAAGGAGTGGCTCAAGAAGAAGCACATTAAGGTCCTGGAGTGGCCTAGCCAGTCTCCAGACCTTAATCCCATAGAAAATCTGTGGAGGGAGCTGAAGGTTCGAGTTGCCAAATGTCAGCCTCGAAACCTTAATGACTTGGAGATCTGCAAAGAGGAGTGGGACAAAATCCCTCCTGAGATGTGTGCAAACCTGGTGGCCAACTACAAGAAACGTCTGACCTCTGTGATTGCCAACAAGGGTTTTGCCACAAAGTACTAAGTCATGTTTTGCAGAGGGGTCAAATACTTATTTCCCTCATTAAAATGCAAATCATTTTATAACATTTTTGACATGCGTTTTTCAGGATTTTTTTGTTGTTATTCTGTCTCTCACTGTTCAAATAAACCTACCATTAAAATTATAGACTGATAATTTCTTTGTAAGTGGGCAAACGTACGAAATCAGCAGGGGATCAAATACTTTTTTCCCCCACTGTAAGAAGACAATGAATGCTTTTACAATATTCAATGATGACATTTCTCTAAAACAGGGTATTGGCTAAATATGCACCACCAAGTCAGAACAGTAGGCTAAGTTGTGAGGGGAAAAGGGACCAAATTATTAGGGTAAGGGTGATGCACATGGGTTACTAACAGCTTACTACACAACATACACTTATTATTACTTTCTTAGCTACATTATAGATATCTCCCTGGCATATTACATCATTTATGCAGCAGCATACAAAACATTTTTGGACTCACCTTGTTGTGCTGTGCTCACTTGAACAGGAAGGTGGCGCGGCGGTCTGGCATTCTCTGGATTATGGTGGATTCAACTGGGGAACTCTGAAAAAAACAAGGTTGATTTATGACATCAGTGATCTTCAGGTCAGCACTCTAGAAAGAGGCCAGAGTTCCCAACTTGGAATTCTGAATTAGATGACCGTTCAAAGTGTATTTTCCCAGTCGGAGCGCGTTTTCTTCCGAGTTCCCAGGTGTCTTGAAATCACTGAAGTCTGAGATTTCTTAGTTCCGAGTTTCCAGTTGTTTCAAATGCGGCAGTAGTCAAGCTGGATTGACAGCATGGCCAATGGAAAAGAGACCCTTAAACACAGACTTGGACCCAGTCCACTGACCACACACCCACTCCAATTTTCAGACCACACACCCACTCCAATGCTTGCAGTTACCCACTGATTCCTTCCAAACCACTTAATGTTGAATTTAAGATTTCCAACTTGTTGTGTAATGTTTATGTCCAATGGCCGATGAACACCAATACGTTTTATCTATAATTTATCTTCATAATTTCTCTAAATATGACAAGGCTTGAAAAGGATTTGCCAGTAGATTGTTGACTTGATTCATGATGATGACTGCTAGCTTGCTAGCTAAGATTTTGAAAGTATGATGTTGACATGTCCAATCAAAGCTACGGTAGATATAACATGATTTGACGTCATTTTATCTGTGGTCAATGACGTTGAACCTTCTTGGATGGGCCCTTCTAATGTACAGTTGAAGTCGGAAGTTTACATACAATTAGGTTGGAGTCATTCAACCACTCCACACATTTCTTGTTAACAAACTATAGTTTTGGCAAGTTGGTTAGGACATCTACTTTGTGCATGACACAAGTCATTTTTCCAACAATTGTTTACAGACAGATTATTTCACTTATAATTCACTGTATCACAATTCCAGTGGGTCAGAAGTTTACATACACTAAGTTGACTGTGCCTTTAAACAGCTTGGAAAATTCCCAAAAATGATGTCATGGCTTTAGAAGCTTCTGATAGGCTAATTGACATCATTTGAATCAATTGGAGGTGTACCTGTGGATGTATTTCATGCCTACCTTGAAATGCAGTGCCTCTTTGCTTGACATAGTGGGAAAATCAAAATAAATCAGCCAAGACCTCAGGAAAAAAAATGTAGACCTCCACAAGTCTTGTTCATCCTTGGGAGCAATTTCCAAACGCCTGAAGGTACCGCGTTCATCTGTACAAACAATAGTACGCAAGTATAAACATCATGGGACCACGCATCTGTCATACCGCTCAGGAAGGAGATGGGTTCTGTCTCCTAGAGATGAACATACTTTGGTGCAAAAAGTGCAAATCAATCCCAGAACAACAGCAAAGGACCTTGTGAAGATGCTGGAGGAAACAGGTACAAAAGTATCTATATCCACAGTAAAACGAGTCCTATATCGACATAACCTCAGCAAGGAAGAAGCCACTGCTCCAAAACCACCATAAAAAAGCCAGACTACGGTTTGCCACTGCGCATGGGGACAAAGATCATACTTTTTGGAGAAATGTCCTCTGGTCTGATGAAACAAAAATAGATTTTTTGGGCCATAATTACCATCGTTATGTTTGGAGGAAGAAGGGGGAGGCTTGCAAGCCGAAGAACACCATCCCAAACGTGAAGCAGGGGGGTGGCAGCATCATGTTGTGGGAGTGCTTTGCTGCAGGAGGGACTGGTGCACTTCACAAAATAGATGGCGTCACGATGAAGGACAATTATGTGGATATATTGAAGCAACATCTCAAGACATCAGTCAGGAAGTTAAAGTGTGGTCGCAAATGGGTCTTCCAAATGGACAATGACCCCAAGCAAACTTCCAAAGTTGTGGCAAAATGGCTTAAGGACAACAAAGTCAAGGTATTGGAGTGGCCATCACAAAGCCCTGGCCTCAATCCTATAGAAAATGTGTGGGCAGAACTGAAAAAGTGTATGCGAGCAAGGAGGCCTACAAACATGACTCAGTTACACCAGCTTTGTCAGGAGGATGGGCCAAAATTCACCCAACTTATTGTGGGAAGCTTTGACCCAAGTTAAACAATTTAAAGGCAATGCTACCCCATACTAATTGAGTGTATGTAAACTTCTGACCCACTGGGTGTCATGCCCTGACCATAGAGAGCCCTTGGTTCTCTATGGTGTAGTAGGTCAGGGCGTGGACTAGGGGGTATTCTAGTTTATATTTTCTATGTTGGTGTTTTGTATGGTTCCCAATTAGAGGCAGCTGGTAATCGTTGCCTCTAATTGAGGATCATATTAAGGTAGCCGTTTTTAGACCTGTGTTTGTGGGATATTGTTTTTTGAGAGGGTGCATGTGCACCTCAGTACTGCACGGTCATTGTTTGTTTCTTAGTTTGTTTTAAGTTTCACTAAAATAAAGATGTGGAACTTCAATCACGCTGCGCCTTGGTCCGTCTCTCCACACGACGAGCACCTTCTCAGCCCGGTACCATCTGAGCAGACTCCACGCACCAGGCCACCAGTGTGCCTCCCCAGCCCGGTACATCCTGTGCCTGCTCCCTGCACTCGCCCTGAAGAGCCAGAGACCGACAGGGAGGCAATGGGGAAGTTGGGAGAGAGAGAGATGTTGTGCAAGTGTGTTCTGCTCAACCTCCAACCAGAGGATCCGGTTAGCAGTCTGGTGCAACCTGTGCCGGCCCCACGCATCAGGCCTCCAGTGCACCTCCCCAGTCCGGTACATCCTGTGCCAGCTCCCCGCACTCGCCCTGAAGTGCGTGTCACCAGTCCGGTGCCACCTGTGCCAGCCACACGCATCAGGCCTCCAGTGCGCCTCCCCAGTCCGGTACGTCCTGTGCCAGCTCCCCGCACTCGCCCTGAAGTGCGTGTCACCAGTCCGGTGCCACCTGTGCCGGCTCCGTGCACCAGGCCTCCAGTGCACCTCCCCAGTCCGGTACGTCCTGTGCCAGCTCCCCGCACTCACCCTGAAGTGCGTGTCACCAGTCCGGTGCAACCTGTACCGGCTCCACGCACTAGGCCTCAAGTGCGCAGTCACAGTCCAGAGCTTCCGGCGACGTTTCACAGTCCAGAACCTCCAGCGACGTTTCACAGTCCGGAACCTCCAGCGATGGTCAACAGTCCGGAACCTCCAGCGACAGTCAACAGTCCGGAACCTCCAGCGACGGTCAACAGTCTGGAACCTCCAGCGACGGTCAACGGTCCGGAACCTCCAACGACGGTCAATGGCCTGGAGTTTCCAGTGACGGTTAACGGTCCGGAGAGTCCAGGCACGGAGAGTCCAGGCACGGTGTCCAGTCCCGCTCCATGGCAGGAGCCTTCCTCTGCGTCGGTGCCCAGTCCAGGCATGGCGTCCAGTCCAGCTCCAAGGCCGGAGCCTTCCTCTGCGCCAATGCCCAGTCCAGGCACGGTGTCCAGTCCCGCTCTATGGCAGGAGCCTTCCTCTGCGTAGGTGCCCAGTCCGGGCACGATGTCCAGTCCAGCTCCAGGGCAGGAGCCTTCCTCAGCGCCGGTGCCCAGTCCAGGCACGGCGTCCAGTCCCGCTCCAGGGCCGGAGCCTTCCTCTGCGCTGGTGCCCAGTCCAGGCACGGCGGCCAACCCAGCTCCATGGCTGGAGCCCTCCTTTGTGCCGGTGCCCAGTCCAGGCACGGCTTTCAGCCCGGCGCAATGGCCGGATCCGGGGTCTGGGCGGGGGCTACGACCAGCCCCGGAGCCGCCACCGACACTAATCACCCCCCCTACCCTCCCCATTTGGTTTCAGGTTTTGCAGCCGGAGTCTGCACCTTTGGGGGGGGGGGGGGGGGGGGGTACTGTCACGCCCTGACCATAGAGAGCCCTTGGTGTAGTAAGTCAGGGCGTGACTAGGGGGTGTTCTAGTTTATATTTTCTATGTTGGTGTTTGTATGGTTCCCAATTAGAGGCAGCTGGTAATCGTTGCCTCTAACTGGGGATCATATTTAGGTAGCCGTTTTTCCACCTGTGTTTGTGGGATATTGTTTTTTGAGAGAGTGCATGTACACCTCAGTACTGCAAGGTCGTTGTTTGTTTCTTGGTTTGTTTTAAGTTTCACTAAAATAAAGACGTGGAACTTCAATCACGCTGTGCCTTGGTCCGTCTCTCCACACGACCGTGACACTGGGAATGTGATGAAAGAAATAAAAGCTGAAATAAATAATTCTCTCTACTATTATTCTGACATTTCACATTCTTAAAATAAAGTGGTGATTCTAACTGACCTAAGACAGGGAATTTTTACTTGGATTAAATGTCAGGTATTGTGAAAAACTGAGTTTAAATGTACTTGGCTAAGGTGTACGTAAACTTCCGACTTCAACTGTAACTCTATGGCAGCACCATAGGGGCCCGAATTTTCGAGCTCTCCCCGTAGATTATGCAGTGATGTAGTGTCCCCATGATTGACAAAATAATGAGTCAATCACAGCGTAACTAGAGAACATTACCACCCCTACGCTCCATATTTTCTACTGGCTGCCCCACCACCACAGAAAGTACTAAGCTAGGCTGAAACACCTGCATTTTGGAGCTGCCTTACTCAAGAAAGCAAAAAAGAGACCATGTTTGTATGCGACTCTATTAACTCAATGATGTTTGCAAACTGATATGTTAATATATGTATTAATCCCAGAATAACATGCAAAACAGGCAACAAATAACAAGAGCTCAGTAACTTTCAACGTGGCACCATCTTAGGATGCCACCTTTCCAACAAGTCAGTTCGACAAATTTCTGCTCTACTAGAGCGTCCCCGGTCAACTGTAAGTGCTGTTATTGTGAAGTGGAAACATCTAGGAGCAACAATGGCTCAGCCATGAAGTAGTAGGTTACACAAGCCCATAGAATGCAGAGTGCTGAAGCGCATACCACGTAAAAATCGTCTATCCTCGGTTGCAACACCCACTACCAAGTTCCAAACTGCATCTGGAAGCAATGTCAGCACAAGAACTGTCCATCGGGAGCTTTGTGAAATGGGTTTCCGTGGCCGAGCAGCCGAACACAAGCCTAAGATCACCAAGCACAATGCCAAGTGTTGGCTGGAGTGGTGTAACGCTCGCCACCATTGGACTCTGGAGCAGTGGAAACGCGTTCTCTGGAGTGATGAATCACGCTTCACCATCTGGCAGTCCTACTGATGAACCTGGGTTTGGTGGATGCCAGGAGAACACTACCTGCCCGAATGCATAGTGCCAACTGTAAAGCTTGGTGGAGGAGGAATAATGGTCTGGGGCTGTTTTTCATGGTTTGGGCTAGGCCCTTTAGTTCCAGTGAAGGGAAATCTTAACGCTATAGCATACAATGACATTCTAGACGATTCTGTGCTTCCAACTTTGTGGCAAGTTTGGGAAACGCCCTTCCTTGTTTCAGCATGACAATGCCACCATGCACAAAGCGAGGTCCATACAGATATGGTTTGTCGAGTTCGGTGTGGAAGAACTTGACTGGCCTGCACAGAGCCCTAACCTCAACCCCATTGAACACCTTTGGGATGAATTGGAACGCCATCGGCGAGCCAGGTCTAATCGCCCAACATCAGTGCCCGACCTCACTAATGCTCTTGTGACTGAATGGAAGCAAGTCCCCGCAGCAATGTTCCAACATCTAGTGGAATGACTTCCCAAAAGAATGGAGGCTGTTATAGCAGCATTTTAATGCCTATGATTTTGGAATGAGCTGTTCGACGAGCAGGTGTCTAGATACTTTTGGTCATGTAGTGTATGTATTTTGCTCTTGTGTAGGGAGGTGTGCCCCTTTCTGTCTAATGGCTGGAGTGATGGAAGCATGTGTAACTAGTCTGAGATCAAAACCAAGAGAGTTGTTTCTGTCTGTCCTTTCTGCAGCTAGCCTAGCACCAGCGAAAGCTGTCTGAGAAACATTCAAAACATTGATTTGATACTCAAAAAGACAAATTGCTCAAGACATAAATACAGTCTAATTCCTTTATACACCCCAGAATTCTCTCACTGATCTCAAAACCATTCTGTTATGTCTCTTAAAATGTGGACTTTTCTCTGAGAGTTCAAGACTAACCCCAGAACCTCAGAGGAATTGAATTTCCTCTCGTCCAGAGAAAATAAATAACGCTCTTGTCTGGGAGTGACCAGCGTTTTTTCTCCCAGACTTTGATGGTGTGTCAGGTTACAGTGGGTTACGGCGCCCCCCTGGCCTCCTGACGGGAGCAGACAGGTTGTGTCTGGCCTGGTGAAAGAACTTCCTACTGATGACATCACACAGCTGGGGCAGAATGACACACAGAACAGTCCATGGTTCCCTCGTACCAGTAGCCTACAGAGAGACGGGTTAACTGGCAACGTCACGAAAATTATGTGCGCACTTCCATGGGGCAGAAATCAGCGCGTTGTTGTGATTCTGGATGGCTAAGAAGAATGAAGAAACTGCCATGTGGGGAATCGAAAGTGGCTCGTTTCAGCTAGTCTCATGTCTTGTTTTGAAGTGTTTTGACTGATTTCATGTAAATGTTAATATAGCAAAACTTCTCTAGCTAGCTAACCATGTTTATTTATATGTTCAATAAACATTGGACACGAAATATAGCTTGCATGTTGTCAACAATCTAAGCCAACCTCATCTGTTTTGCTCCACAGATTTTGTTGCTCAACAACCAACCCATCTATAAAGACACATACAGGGCAATAATCACAATAATTGCAATAATCGCAATAATCAATCAAGTTGATTCCCACCCAACATCATGCATCTGGTTGGTCATTATTGGGAACTATTGTTAATTACTGTTGTTTTACATATAATTAAAACAGTCGCTTTCACAAAAAGCTCATATTATAATATAATTTTACTGTGCGGGGCTGTTCTGTGGACAAAGGATAGCCTTCAGTGTGGTGAGTCTATGGGGTGAGTGTGTATTTCACCAGAGTTGGTGTGTGGGTTGACAGAGCAACACGTAAAGTGAGCCACTCCAGTCATTACAGCAGGAGAGGCATGAAAACATTATACTGGAGTTAATCCTTTAAGAGGGTGAAGGGAGTGAGGAGGGGTGGAGGGCCCTCGAAGGGTGTAATGATTCATTCAGAGGCAAGAGAGAGAGACTCCAGGATAAGGATTGGCCACTCTATATGGGGAATTAATTGAGAATACTGCCACCTGCTGCTTGTTTTAGGCATACTGTTTTGAGGTCAGAGGTGGGGTTGACTTTCCTTGATGGGCGGAACGGTTGGCCATATTGAGTATACCCATGAGTGATCCAGTCAAGTTGCCGTGGTCTGAGAGGCTTTTAACAGTTCTGGTCATTCTATTGCTATGGTCCCACACACCATGCACTGACTGGGGTGCGAGGCAGTCCCCATTCTGGGTGACCCTACTCTGACCTTTACAGTGCTCAGTCAGTGTTCCGCAGACAGAACCTTGTTTGGAATGTGTTGCCCAGCAACGGTCTCTGTAAACACTGCACCTGGCAAGTCCAACAGGAAACCACTACGGGTTGCACTCTGGAAAAGCTGAGGGTGTAACTACACATACACGCACTAACACACACACACACTAACACACGCACTAACACACACACACGAGCAAGTTTAATTGTTTTTAGCTGTAGACAAAAATCTACTTATCTCGTTTTGAAAGGTACCAACCTGAAAGATATTAAAAACATATTCTATCATCTTCCAAAATATTAGGCACCTCTCTACACTATTTGTGTTGCTTCCTGATCTTTCTCACCACCTCCAATCCTTCCTCACTCAAAACAATCTTCAACCAATTAACTCTCCGTCGGATTGACGTCAACCCAGTGAAAGGCTGCCCAATCTGTGTCATTGCTGCTCTCCAAACGCTGCCCCACACACAGGCACGCACGCACACACACGCACACACAGCCTCTCTCACCTGTCCCATTAATTTCCTGTTATTGTTGGGGGTTGAGCTGAAGCCCCAGATTGCGTCCAAAATGGCACCCTATTCCCTATGTAGTGCACTACTTTTGAGCATGGCCCATAGGACTCTCATCAAAAGTAGTGCACTATGTAGGGAATAGTGTGTCACTTGGGACGCATCTTCAGTATTGATCCTGCACCCTGGGAGAAGATAAGGTGGGAATCCAGATGGATTCCATATCTATTATCTAATGGAATCCCTCCTCCTAGAAAGAGCTATGGATTTTCTGCCATTGAACCTGTGTGTGTCTGGGAGAGAGAGAGGGTGTGTGTGTGTGTGTGTGTGTGTGTGTGTGTGTGTGTGTGTGTGGTGTGTGTGTGTGTGTGTGTGTGTGTGTGTGTGTGTGTGTGTCTGTGTGTGTGTGTGTGTGTCTGTGTGTGTAGCTAGTTGGATTACTGCACCAGGCACAATATGCAGGACATAGGCCCAGCGGATTTACTAAGAGATCCTGTAGTGGGGTTGTCTGAGAAACACATAGCCTGAATGTGTATTGACCTGCATAGAGCACACAAAATGGCCAGTGCCCAGCGCACAGGGAGGATGGACTGAACTCAGAATATATCACACACACAGACACACACACAGACACAGTCGGTCTCTCTCTGTCCGTCTGCATGGATACCGTAAAGCAGACATATGTCTGCTTGCGAAAGAGCAGAGGAAACTGTGCAGATCATATATTTAAAAATCTAAAACAGATACATGTAAACACCACCTGACCCTGCCCATTTAACATCCCGTATTTTATTTGTAATATCCAACCCAACCGACAGTAGGTAAAGTAGTATCTCATCCCAAACCAGGAGCACCTATTATTTTATGGTAGGTCTCTATCCCATAGTAACCATGCGTTTCCATGGCAACCATATTCTCATCTGGCGTTGGAGTGCTGGAGAGCTCCTCCCTGCCTTCTGCTGTACAGTTTACAGGCACACACAAACGCACACACGGACACATGCGCACAAACACACATGCGCATGCGTGCACACGCACACACACACACACACACACACACACACACACACACACACACACACACACACACACACACACACACACACACACACACACACACACACACACACACACACACACACACACACACACAGGTTTGAGGTTTAAAGGCCCAATGCAGTCAAAAATGTGATATTCCTGTGTTTTATATGTATTTCCACACTATGAGGTTGGAATAATACTGTTAAATTGTGAAAATTATGATAATGCCCTTTTAGTGTAAGAGCTGTTTGAAAATACCAATTGAAATATCAGTCTGTTTTGGTGGGAGGGAGTTTTGGCCTTCCAAGGTGACATCACCATGCAGTAAATTAGTTAATAGACCATAAGAAAGAGAGTTCCAAAGCTCTCTACCAATAAAAGCACATTTTCAGTTTCCCCCTTCCCACTCAATCAACTCCCAGAAAGTCCTAGCAAAATTCTTGCTTGAGACATTCCTATTTGCTAAGAAGCTATTTCGGTTCATTTTTGACCATTTTAATTGAAAACAATCACAGTAAGGTATTTTGGCATTTTATTAGGATCCCCATTAGCTGTTGCGAAAGCAGCAGCTACTCTTCCTGGGGTCCACACAAAGCATGAAACATGACATAAGACAGAACATAACAGACAGCTCAAGGACAGAACTACATCAATTTAAAAATGGCACACGTAGCCTACATATCAATACATACACACAAACTATCTATTCTAGGTCAAATAGGGGAGAGGCGTTGTGCCGTGAGGTGTTGCTTTATCTGTTTTTTTTTACCAGGTTTTCTGTTCATTTGAGCAATATGAGATGGAAGGGATTCCAATGTAATAACGGCTCTATATGATACTGTACGCTTTCTTGAATTTGTTCTGGATTTGGGGACTGTGAAAAGACCCCTGGTGGCATGTCTGGTGGGGTAAGTGTGTGTGTCAGAGCTGTGTGTAAGTTGACTATGCAAACAATTTGCGATTTTCAACACATGGTTTCTTATAAAAAGAAGAGGTAATGCAGTCAGTCTCTCCTCAACTCTTAGCCAAGAGAGACTGGAATGCATAGTATTTATATTAGTCCTCTGATTGCAATGAAGAGCAAGACGTGCCGCTCTGTTCTGGGCCAGCTGCAGCTTAACTAGGTATTTCCTTGCAGCACTCAACCACACGACTGGACAATAATCAAGATTAGACAAAACTAGAGCCTGCAGGACTTGCTTTGTGGAGTGTGGTGTCAAAAAAGCAGCAGTACATAATTGTTACCCAGAAATGATTTGATATTGAGATAAAAACAGCTGCATTGGACCTTTAAGTCTCCCCTGACAATAGCTCACAGCTTGCATGGAGCGAATGAAATGAGCACCAGAAACACCTTCGCCCAGCAAACTGTTACATCAGCCCTCTCTCTCGTCTACGTTCCAAATGGCACCCTACACCCTTTGGGCCCTGGTCAAAAGTAGTGCACTATATAGGGAATAGGGTGCCATTTGGGATGCATTCTCTCTCTCTCTGGCAGAGTCCTCCTGCTTACATCTGCTCACATTGTTAGCCTCAGAGAGAGCTCCCTGCTGGTTAGGGCTCAACACAAAACTCTACCTCTCATTCTGTTTCTCTCAATCTCTGTTTCTTTCTCTCTCTCTGACTTACACAAACACACTTGCTTTTTCTCTGTCTGTCTGTCTGTCTGTCTGTCTGTCTGTCTGTCTGTCTGTCTGTCTGTCTGTCTGTCTGTCTGTCTGTCTGTCTGTCTGTCTGTCTGTCTGTCTGTCTGTCTGTCTGTCTGTCTGTCTGTCTGTCTGTCTGTCTGTCTGTCTGTCTGTCTGTCTGTCTGTCTGTCTGTCTGTCTGTCTGTCTGTCTGTCTCTTTTTCTCTCTCATTGTCTGTCTACCTCGCTTTATCTCTCTCTCCCACGTTTCTTTCTTTTCCACAGAGCAGTTGGAGGAGGATGATGAGGATAAAGGATAATGGTAATGATGAAGGTAGTGATAATGCTACTACTTAAATCTTGATAGGGTTATAACAGTACAATTATCTTACTCAATGACTATTTTCCTCTTGAGGACAGTCTGTATACATGTACAGGGCAGACATTTCAAACATTGGACAAAGAGAACTCATGCCCATCTGCAATGACGGCCTGTCCAAGAGACAAATAAAAAGCAAAGGCAGACAGTATGAATGGACTAAAATCCAGACAACAGTTCCAATTGTTCTATTTGTTCTACCCAGTTCTACTAGGTCATTGTAGACATGAAGGTTTCACGGTGAGAGAAGAGGGTGGCAGTTAAGAGCGTTAGGCCAGTAAATGAAAGGTTGCTGGTTTGAATCCCCGAGCCAACTAGGTGAAAAATCTGTTGATGTGTCCTTGAGCAAGGCACTTAACCATAATTACTCCTGCAAGTCACTCTGGACAGAGCGTCCGCTATATGACTAAAATGTAAGAGAACAGGAGATTTATATTTTCTTGTCTGACAACAGAAGGTGAAGGGGTAATGAAATGCAAAGGAACATCATATTGGAATGCCCCTCGTGTCTGTTTTTGCCGATACAACCTTGCATGTAAAATACTCCTAAGTGGCATAATTACTAGTACAACCTTCGGCAGGTCGCACACGCTTGTCCCCCATTAGAGTCAATGTAAGCGTTTTTGACCAACACAAGGACAGTGTGTGTCAAGGGCAATCTATTCGGTCAGGAAACCCATTTGCTGGTGGGTAGAGCTGTCTTTCACTCTCTCTCTCTTTAACTTCCCCGCTCTCCCCTCTCTCTCCGACTACTCTCTCTCAGGGGGACTGTCACAGTCTCTTTGCTGTCCTGCCATATGTGAAGTCTTTGCCAGCCTTAGCCCAGGAACAGCCCCAGCCTCAGGGCGTATGATATAAGAGCTTTCATTTATTAACGATTATATCAGAAACACAAACCAGACCAAGGATGTCCTGTTTCTGCTGACTGAAGGACAGAGGGGGAGAGATGGATATATACAGTACCAGTCAAAAGTTGGACACACCTACTCATTCAAGGGTTTTTCTTAATTTTTTACTATTTTCTACATTGTAGAATAATAGTGAAGACATTAAAACTATGAAATAACACATATGGAATCATGTAGTAACCAAAAAAGTATTCCAGGTGACTACCTCATGAAGCTGGTTGAGAGAATGCCAAGAGTGTGCAAAGCTGTCATCAAGGCAAAGCGTGGCTACTTTGAAGAATCGCAAATATAAAATATATTTTGATTTGTTTAACAATTTTTTGGTTACTACATGATTCCATGTGTGTTATTTCATCATTTTGATGTCTTCACTATTATTCTACAATGTAGAAAACTGTAAAGTTAAAGAAAAACCCTGGAATGAGTAGGTGTGTCCAACTTTTGACTGGTACTCTTCTTGGGAAGAGGGACTGTTGTTTTATCTTAGGAACAGGGGCCAGTGCAACATCTGAAAACCTTGAGGGCCAGGTTCTGCTACTAATCTGATGCTAAACCCCTGGTGCAGATCTGGAGAGGAAGAGGGAGGAGGCCCAACTCAATTCCACACATCTGGATTTGATGACTGTTATGAGGAAATACACACAGAACGGCATGAAACTGCACCTGAAGACAAAGTTACATCATAACTCACTCATGACATTCGGTCCAAACACAACAATGACACAAAACAGTCAGATTTTCCAAAGCTTAAAAATATCTCAATATTGCCAAGCCAAATTTGTGTTGAACCAACCAAGATAATGATAGCAAATTGTCTAGGTTACGGACCAGACTGGCGCTGAGGCTAAAGATAACAGCGGCAGTGTAATGGACTTCTGCTAAATGCATATATCATTTGTATTATTATTATACGTTACTAAAAATTCTGATTATGAATTTATCACATAAACTGTATATTCAGAATGATTTATCAATTGCTTCAACCCCTCTCCGAAACATTGTGTTCTGATTAAACTGTATATTCAGAATGATTTATCAATAGCTTCAACCCCTCTCCGAAACATTGTGTTCTGATTAAACTGTATATTCAGAATGATTTATCAATAGCTTCAACCCCTCTCCGAAACATTGTGTTCTGATTAAACTGTATATTCAGAATGATTTATCAATAGCTTCAACCCCTCTCCGAAACATTGTGTTCTGATTAAACTGTATATTCAGAATGATTTATCAATAGCTTCAACCCCTCTCCGAAACATTGTGTTCTGATTAAACTGTATATTCAGAATGATTTATCAATAGCTTCAACCCCTCTCCGAAACATTGTGTTCTGATTAAACTGTATATTCAGAATGATTTATCAATAGCTTCAACCCCTCTCCGAAACATTGTGTTCTGATTAAACTGTATATTCAGAATGAATTATCAATAGCTTCAACCCCTCTCCGAAACATTGTGTTCTGATTAAACTGTATATTCAGAATGATTTATCAATAGCTTCAACCCCTCTCCGAAACATTGTGTTCTGATTAAACTGTATATTCAGAATGATTTATCAATAGCTTCAACCCCTCTCCGAAACATTGTGTTCTGATTGGTGTCCTGATAAACGTCTCTCCTTGCTGTCCTCTCCTCCGTATCCCGGCAATGGACCCACAAGCCACTGCCAGCTCATTTGAATAAATCAGCATCTAGATGTGGCAGCTACTAGGCAGTGTGGATTGGAGACACACCCAGAGCACTGCAACAGAAACCAGGCCACCAACCCAGAGCAGAGAAGGAGGCTGGGCTGTGATGAAACTGTTACTAATGACACTGTCTGACCAGAATGTGTGTGTGCGCAGAGCCGGACCTAGCCTTTTGGGGTCCCTAAGCAACATTTTGAAGCAAATTTCCTGCAATTCTACACATTTTGCCCTTACTCATGCCAAGTTAATACGATATCGGAGTCAGAGGGACAAACAAAATCAAATGGGGGCCCCCTGGGCAAGTGCCCTGCGTGCCCTGTCGGTACGCAGACTAACTTAACAATCTAAAATGGTTTACTTGAAATGGTCTAATTGAGTGACTGTCAGTGACAGACAGAACAAGAGGTAAACTGCCAAGTTGTGCCCCTGACTGAGTCCTCCCCCCCTCTCTTTTTCCCTCAGAATAGCCTCAATTCGTCGGGGCACGGACTCTACAAGGTGTCGAAAGCGTTCCACAGGGATGCTGGCCCCTGTTTACTCCAAAGCTTCCCACAGTTGTGTCATGTTGGCTGGATGTCCTTAGAGTGGTGGACCATTCTTGATACACACAGGAAACTGTTGAGCGTGGAAAACCCAGCAGCGTTGCAGTTCTTGACACACTCAAACAAGTGTGCCTGGTGCTTAATACCATACCCCGTACCATACCCCGGCACTTTAATATTTTGTCTTGCCCATTCTCCCTCTGAATGGCTGACATACACAATCCATGTCTCAAGGCATAATAATCCTTCTTCATTAACCTGTCTTCTCCCTTTCATCTCCTGAAGTGGATTTAACAAGTGACATCAATAAGGGATCATAGCTTTCACCTGGTCAGTCTATGTCATGGAAAGAGCATGTTTTGTACACTCAGTGGCCACGGGCAGCTAGTGCTTAGTTGCTAGAGCTGGCTCTATCTGTGTGTGTGTGTCCTGAGTGCATGAAGGGTGTGTCATGACTTCCGCCGGAGTCGGTCCCTCTCCTTGTTCGAGCGGCGTTCGGCGGTCGACGTCACCTGCCTTCTAGCCATCACCGATCCACTTTTTATTTTCCATTTGTTTTGTCTTTGGTTTTTTCACACCTGGTTTCAATTCCCCCATTTACATGTTCATTATTTAACCCTCTGGTTTCCCCCATGTTTGTGTGTGTGTTTGTTTTATTGTAAGGCTCTATCTGACGGCTGGAATATTGTTACCGGGTTTTTACGCCCGTTTATTTCGTGGTACCGGTATTTTTCCAGCACCATAGTATTGTGTTTATACTGGTGTTTTCTTGAATTAAGTACCTTGTCCATGCATCTCAGCTCTCCTGCGCCTGACTCCTTTCACCAGTTACCCACAGCCTTGACAGGGTGACACTAAAAAGAGGGAAAAGAGGCTAAAAGGTTCCAAATAAAAGGACAATATGACAAAGAACATTTAGAAGCATTGCCTTTTTCTAGCGAAAAAAAACAGGCCTACACACCCTCCACCAGGTCACATAATAATCTGAAACCGCACACATTTCAACACAACCGTGCAAAAATACAGCAGTGAATTCCGAGCAACATCAGACATTCTCCCTGTTCTACGTAAGATGGTAAGATGGCCCCTGTCACTGTGTTGTGTGTCAGGCAGTGATGATGTCACAGAGCCCGAGGCCCCTGGCAGTGTGCTATGTCCTGACACTGCAGCTGTTTACACTTCCCTGCAGAGAGAGTAACTCAACCAGACCACAGTTTATATAATACTTAGGTGGGGGGTTGTGCACGCGTCTGTCAGTTTCACAGAGAAGATCAGTATTGTCCTTCTATATCCCTCTATCCTCTAAATCAGCATGATCCTTCGCATTGTTAATGGTCCTTTGTTTTGAAAGGAATATTAAACAGTCTGGCAGATTTCAAGTATGAAAACGAAACAAGCCAATTGCAATGCATCTTGTCCAGTCAAGTGGAGGCTCTACTACTACCACAATGATCAGGATTCAGGTGGAAGCATTTAGTTGTGGTCTGATGATCCCACGATTTAAACGCACTTTTGATGTTTCTTCCTTGTTTTTCCAGAGCACTCATGCATCAGTAGTTTTGTGAAAAACACAGACTCTGAGACAATATTAGAAACAATGGCCTCCGGGCAGTCTTTTGATGCTGAACGCCAGAGAGGGAGAGAGAGATGGGGGCGGGGGGCGGGGGGCAAGCGAGAGAGAGAAAGAGGGAGAGAGAGAGAGAGCGTGAGAGACAGGCCATTGATAGCGTGCTACTCTCACCACTATAGCTAACACTGATGATGCTGGTCTTCAGCTGGGCTTGAGGATTCATACAAATGCCTCTTTTTCCTCCACAATGGCAACACTTATGTTCAATCAGTCTTCATTATACTTTTGTCTTGTTATAGAGAAGCTTGTTAGAGACGTATTACAGAATCCAGCCACGCTTTACATTAAGTTGCAGAGATACCATGTCAATATAGGGAATTGTATATTCAATGTTATAAACTGGGTGGTTTGATCCCTGAATGCTGATTGGCTGAAAGACGTGGTATATCAGACCGTATACCACGTGTATGACAAAAAATAACTTTTTACTGTTCTAATTACGTTGGTAACCAGTTTATAATAGCAATAAGGCACATTGGGGGTTTGTGGTATATGGCCAACATACCACGGCTAAGGGCTGTTCTTTTGAACAGCTCTTAGCCGTGGTATATTGGCCATATACCACACTCCCTTGTTCCTTAATGCTTAATTATAATTACTTCTGTAACTGCACTGTTATTATTTAGCAACCAATTGGATAGAGAATGTCATGCTATCTGCAGTTACCACGCACAGCTAAGTACTGCCGTACGGCTGGCTACAAAATTAGTGATTGAGTAGACCTAACGAGCCTACAGTGCACACAGAGAACCAAGCGTAAAGTGTTGCGTCGTAAGCACTGAATGTCAATATAAACCCTCACATCTCAGTCAACAACAACATTACTGTATTTATTAAGGCACCTTTTCATTCCATTGGAGCTGGTTTGTGTGATGTGTCTTCTGCATCATCAGATGTGTAAGGAAGGTAGTAAGAGGGTTGAATGTGGTAGGAGTAAACACCAACTCTCTATTCATAGCTGTTGTTTCTCCTTGAATAGCTACGCCTGCAGCGGTCTAACCATGCATACGCTTCCTTAGTTAGAGGAAATATGAACTATTCACAAGTTGTTCACTTCCTGCCACACACACACACACACACACACACACACACACACACACACACACACACACACACACACACACACACACACACACACACACACACACACACACCACACACACACACACACACACACACACACGTTTGGTATTGCTATCCTTGTGTGGACCTAAAATGTATTTCCATTCAAAATCCTATTTTCCCTAACCCCTAACCCTAACTCCTAACTCCTAACCCAATCCCTAACCCTAACCCCTAACGCTAACCCCAAACCCTAACCCTAAACCTAACCCCTAAAACCTAACCCCTAAACCTAAAATAGCCCTGTGGGGACCTGGGAAACACACACTCACACTCGTTTATGAATGAAAAGCTTACAAAATGAATAGATGAGTAACACATTCTGTACGCCAAGGTCCATGAATTAGCTTTGCTTTGAGGCTAAAGTGAAGGGGTGAGATTTCTTCATTGAGTAACTTCAAGTCAAATTTGAGGATTTTGTCATTAAACACAAACTTCTGACTGTGTAGTTGAGTGTCAACTTCCACAGTCCTCTTCTCTCATCTCTCTCATATCCATATTTCATAAGCACTTCTCACCATTCATTCCATCTCCATCTCTGTTTCGTGCTGTCACAGTCCACTGCACAACAGGGAGAAGCTTATTCTGTGGGATTCTGCTTGATTATTAATGCTTTTAAGTGTGTCCCAAATGGCACACTATTCCCTATTCAGTGCACTATTTTTGACCAGGGCTCACAGGGCTCTGGTAAAAAGTAGTGCATTATACTGTATACTAGAAATAGAGTGTCATTTGGGACACATACCTTCTCAGTACAGTCATAATCCATTTACACTGGTTGAAATACTGATGCAAGTGGAAATCACATTCGATCCTGTTGCATGGAATTCCATAAAACATTCACCATATGTCCAAATACACTTAATCAGGTTGAACAACCCTGAAGGAGGCACAGCATGCCAGGAATGTTGTTTCATCACAGTGATAAAAGAATGGGAGAGCAGTAGTGTGATTCTCCCCTGTTCCTTGTGATAATTATCTGGCAGTTTTCCATTTGCCAATTTGTTGCAAATGTGCATCTTTAGCTCCTATACGTAGGGCCAAGACTTTTTCATGACCAGCTGACTTAGTTATTAACCCTCTACTTTTTCCTGGGCAGGTCACATGACCTAGAAAAACTCCTGGCCCCTACCGATACTCTATCTATCAATCTAAACAATTGCTGGCTACGCTAGACTACAGTTTCTGTCACGTTATAGTCTAGTCATATCCTGAAGTCCTGAATGTTAGCTTACTAAATCTTCAACTGCAGCAAATACAGTATCTGGCTGCTAATCTTTCCCCATATTTTTCTAATTGACAATTTATGGTGTAGCGGAGCGTAATTCGATTTGGATGTTGAGTAAAAGCTTGTTTTACGGGCCAAAGAGACACTTCCTCAGAGATACTTTGGATAAAACCCCTTCATACACGCACACGCACACGCACATGCGCACACGTACCAGCACACGCACACCATGCCATCAAACCATTTGTGTAGAAAATCATCTCAGCGTATTAATCCAGCATATTACTTCGGATTGATGTCTGCCAAACATTACGGCTGCTGTTAAATGTGTGTGAATGTTGGCCATCAGGCCAGTGTCTCTACCGCCGCTCGTTTGCCAGGTAAGTGATGATGGGATGTGACAGTGGCAGAATTAGCTTGAAAGTGGCACACACACACACACACACACAGTAGAGAGGGAGGGGTAGAGAGAGACAGATTAAATGGATATAAATTATATTTCACAGCAGCCCTGCACATTAAAACTCACTCTGCCCTGCTCCACTTTCACTCCCACCTCAGTGGAGCAGACAACATGGGTTTCTGTACTGTGTGTGTACGCCTGTCCAACCTCCTCATGGCAGCACAACTTAACTGGTTGTCTTGAAACTCCAGGCGAACCGGCAGGGGATCTCAGAGGAGCAGTGGGCCCCAGAGATGCGTCTGTATAGGCCCACCTCTGTGTGGACACGCCCTGGCAGTCATCAACCACTGCCCCGCTGCCTTGTGGGTTAGTCTGGTACGACAAAGGTTAGGGGAGCTCACCCTGAGAGAAATGCAGCATGCTGTCGGCGCTGTAGGCAGACGCCGACAGCCTGGGGATCCGGCAGCCTCCTGCAGCTGTGGAAGATGCTGGTCACTGGTCATCCTCCCTTGCCACTGGAATCCACCTTCCTACAGCGAAGTAGTGCTTTTGGGGATTGCGCACCATCAGCGGCACTTTAAATAACTTCCTTTGCGTAGGTATCCACACCCGACCTCGGTGAAGCCATTAACCGGAAACCGGACTTAAGCCTGGTGGCGTTGGGGTGTCTGGTGAAGGGGACAAGAGTGAATGCACTGGGAGCCCTTAATTAGACCCCTGCATGCCAGCGGCAAAGGGATATTATGGTCGCCAGCAGTTGGGACTTGAGTGGCAGCTGCTCTCGGGAGACCCCTGTGTGACTGTGTGACTATTTAGGAGCCGCGCTGCTCACCACAGCCGGGAAGAGGCCTAAAAATTGGCCACTTACTCCTTCCTGGATAGGCTACCGCACCTATCGGGAGTTCCACTCAACGGTCGAAAAATGATAAAGAAAATAATTCCCCTGAAACTGGCGACATGAAACATCAGAACTCTTTTGAACACTGACAATAATAACGATAGACCCGATCAGAGAACCACATTGATTGCTGCAAAACTAAGGCGCTAAAACATTGACATTGCTGCCCTGATTGAGACCAGGTTCCTGGATGAAGGTTCCCTGAAAGAGGAGGGAGAAGGCTACACCTTCTTCTGGAAAGGTTACCGAAACACCTGTCGGCATAAGTGAAAGACTCATGTCTCTCCATATCTGTCACGCCCTGATCTGTTTCACCTGTTCTTGTTATTGTCTCCACCTCCTCCAGGTGTCACTTATTTTCCCCAGTGTATTTATCCCAGTGTTTCCTGTCTCTCTGTGCCAGTTCGTCTTGTATGTTTTCAAGTCAACCAGCGTGTTTTCCCGTGCTCCTGTTTTCTATTCTCTTTTTCTAGTCTTCCCGGTTTTGACCCTTGCCTGTTTTTTCTGAACTCCGTACCTGCCTGGCTGACCCTTCTGCCTGCCCTGACATCGAGCTTGTCTGCCACTCTTAACCTCTTGGACTCAGATTTTGGTTTTGACCTTTTGCCTGTCCACGACCATTCTCTTGCCTACTCCTTTTGGATTATAAATAAACTACAAAGACTCTAACCATCTGCCTCCTGTGTCTGCATCTAGGCCTCGCCTTGTGCCCTTATAGTATCCCCCTAGCTAAAAAGTGCTATCCTACACATCTCAGTGCATAAACACCAATGTTACCATCTGAAAATGAGGCAAAGGACTGCTCTACTAGATGAGGCCCTTCACCATATCCCCAGGAATTACAAGATATTTCTGCTGGGTGACTTCAATGCTGGTGTTGGACAGAACAACAGGATATGGAGCAGAGTGCTGGGTAGGCATGGTGTTGGCCAGGTCAATGAGAACGGCATGAGACTGCTAACTCTATGTGCCGAGCATGATCTCATCATCACTAACACCTTGTTCCAGCAGAAGAACAAGAACAAAACATCATGGATGCACCCATGCTCCAAACACTGGCACCTGATCGACTACGTCATAGTGAGAAATTCTGACACCAATGACGTCCTGTTGACACGTGCCATGAGGAGTGCAGAATGCTGGACAGATCACCGTAGGATACTGGTTCAACTCCAGGTGACAATACGTCCCCCCAATGCCTGCAGAAGTCCAGTAAGAGGCTGCAAGGCTGAATGAGATTGAGCCCATTCTGAGCTCAGAGGACCCCATGGAACAGAAGTGGGCATCTCTCAGCTCAGTGCTCTGTCAGGCAGCGGCCCACTCCATTGGCTACAGAGTTAGGAAACATCAGGACTGGTTAGATGGGAACTCGCACACCATCACAACTTTACTAGACAACATGCACAAAGCGCACAACCTCGCATGCTCTGCAGAACGAATGGTAGAGGAATAAGTCTTAGGAAATCCAAATTTATCGCAACAAAAACAATATGCACAATTTATACAACTCAGTTAAACCTATCTATGGCCCTAGAAGTTGCTACATCACCACCATGAAAACAGCTGATGGTCAGACTCTCTTGAAGGGCCAAAACCAGATCCTGTTGAGGTGGGCTGACCATTTTGAAGCACTATTCAACCAGCACTCTCCAACAGACCACTTCCTCCTGGAAGAACTGCCTGTTTGTCCATCCATTCCAGACCTCAACCATTCGCCAACCTTGCAAGAGGTGTTATCAGCTTTCCATTCCCTCAAGAACAATACAACTCCTGGAGCTGACAGCATCCCGGCAGAGTTACTTAAAAATGGAGGTTAATTCTGCACCAGAATGCTCCACCGGTACATCACTGAGGTTTGGGACAGGGAGATCGTCCCCCAAAAGGATGCAAACATTGTCACCATCTATAAGAACAAGTCCATCTGCGGCAACAGATCATCAAGGACAACAACCACCCGAGCCACTGCCTGTTCACCCCGCTACCATCCAGAAGGCAAGGTTGGGCACTTTAATAAATGGATCAGTAGTCACTTTAATAATGTTTACATATCTTGCATTACTCATCTCATATGTATATACTGCATGTTATACCATCTATTGCATCTTGCCTATGCCGCTCTGTCATTGCTCATCCATATATTTATATATATTCTTATTCCATTCCATTACTTAGATTTGTGTGTATTAGGTAGTTGCTGTGGAATTGTTAGATTACTTGTTAGATATTGCTGCACTGTCGGAACTAGAATTACAAGCATTTCGCTACACTCACAATAACATCTACTAACCATGTTCATGTGATCAACAAAATTTGATTTGATTTGATTTTGATTTGGGATATCCGTTCTGGCTGTTGCTTGCAAGGTCCTGGCCAAGGTGATGCTACACAGGCTGGTGAATAACATCAGAGAGGAACTGCTGCCAGAGTCACAATGCTATCAGAACTCAGGATAAGACCCAGATGCAGACAGTTCGAATCACAGAAGTTTATTTACAAAACAGGGGACAGGCAAACGACAAGGGCAGGCAGAGGTTGGTAATCCAGGGCAGAGTCCGTAAGGTACAGGACGGCAGGCAGGCTCCGGGTTAGGGCAGGCAGAGGTTAGTAATCCAAGGCAGTGTCAAAAGGTACATAACTGCAGGCAGGGTCAGGGTCAGGGCAGGCAGAATGGTCAAAACCAGAAGAACTAGAAAACAGGGACTATAGAGAACAGGAGTACAGAAAAACACGCTGGTAGGCTTGACGAGACAAGACAAACTGGCAACAGACAAACAGAAAACGCAGGTATAGATACACAGGGGATAATAAGGGGAGATGGGAGACACCTGGTGGGGGGTGGAGACAAGCACAAAGATAGGTGAAACAGATCAGGGTGTGACAAATGCTGCTTCAGAAAGAACAGGAGTATTGTCTACATTATATTCACGGTACGGCCACTCCAGGAGAAGTGTCGTGAACAACTTCAGGACCTTTTCATGGCCTTTGTTGACCTCTTCAAGGCCTTCGACACTGTGAGCAGGGAACTACTATGGGGCATTCTACCAAACTTGGCTGTCCAGACAAATTTGTCAACATCCTTTGCCAGTTCCATAATGGGATGATGGCTCGGGTGGACATAGAAGGGCAGGAGTTAATGCCCTTTGGAGTAGGCATTGGTGTGCCGCAGGGGTACGTGCTGGCACCTGTAATCTTTAATTCTTCCTCCTATGTGTCACCCAGCTTCTCCAAATGTAGCTTGAGGACAGCAGCTGGGTTGCAGTGGACATCAAGCTGGATGGAAACCTATTCAACATCAGGCTCCAAGGAACCACCTAGGTTTCAACGAAGTGGGTTCTTGAGCTGCAGTATGCTGATGACTGTGCCCTTGTGGCCCACACGCCGAAGGACCTTCAGTCCATCCTTGTAACGGCTGTGAGGGTCTATAGCAGGATGGGACTGTCTATCAACACCACCAAGACAGAGGTTGTCTGCCAATGGAGATCCAGCCCTCCACCCGCCATACCTGTCTTCACCATTGAACACAAATCACTGGCAATAGTCCGGTCATTCAAATACCTGGGCAGCATCCGCTCGGAAGACTGCCGTTACAACCCCGAAATTCAAAACAGGATCAAGCAAGCCTCAGCTGACTTTGGGAAACTCAGACACAGGGTCTTCCAAAACATGGATCTCCACCTCCACACCAAAGTCGCCATTTATCAAGCCGTCTGCATCACCACAAATCTTTACAGCTGGGTCACCTACAGTCGCCACATCAAGCAGCTCGAGCAATTCCACATAGGAAGCCTGCAGCGCAAACTGGGAATCACCTGGCGCGACCGTGTAGAAATACAGAAATACTTGCTAATACCAGCTGCAAGAGTATGGAGGCCATGGTCACCCAACACTAACTGCACTGGCTCAGCCATGTCATTAGAATGTCTCAAGAGAGGAGCACAAAGAGACAGATAAAAAGCTCAGGAGACATACAACCATGCCTGCCCATGCCAAAACAGACTACACATGCCCCATCTGCAATAAATCTCTGCTTGGACTCTACAGCCACCAACGAATTTACTGTAAACTCAGAAGTGGAAGTCATCATCGGATACAATGGACTACCATAAGCTAAGCGTGTGTGTGCTTCTGTCTGTACTGTACTGTACTGTAGGTCCAGATACTGTAGTGTCCAACTGTATCATTCCATTTTGTATATACACTGCTCAAAAAAATAAAGGGAACACTTAAACAACACATCCTAGATCTGAATGAAAGAAATAATCTTATTAAATACTTTTTTCTTTACATAGTTGAATGTGCTGACAACAAAATCACACAAAAATAATCAATGGAAATCCAATTTATCAACCCATGGAGGTCTGGATTTGGAGTCACACTCAAAATTAAAGTGGAAAACCACACTACAGGCTGATCCAACTTTGATGTAATGTCCTTAAAACAAGTCAAAATGAGGCTCAGTAGTGTGTGTGGCCTCCACGTGCCTGTATGACCTCCCTACAACGCCTGGGCATGCTCCTGATGAGGTGGCGGATGGTCTCCTGAGGGATCTCCTCCCAGACCTGGACTAAAGCATCCGCCAACTCCTGGACAGTCTGTGGTGCAACGTGGCGTTGGTGGATGGAGCGAGACATGATGTCCCAGATGTGCTCAATTGGATTCAGGTCTGGGGAACGGGCGGGCCAGTCCATAGCATCAATGCCTTCCTCTTGCAGGAACTGCTGACACACTCCAGCCACATGAGGTCTAGCATTGTCTTGCATTAGGAGGAACCCAGGGCCAACCGCACCAGCATATGGTCTCACAAGGGGTCTGAGGATCTCATCTCGGTACCTAATGGCAGTCAGGCTACCTCTGGCGAGCACATGGAGGGCTGTGCGGCCCCCCAAAGAAATGCCACCCCACACCATGACTGACCCACCACCAAACCGGTCATGCTGGAGGATGTTGCAGGCAGCAGAACGTTCTCCACGGCGTCTCCAGACTCTGTCACGTCTGTCACATGTGCTCAGTGTGAACCTGCTTTCATCTGTGAAGAGCACAGGGCGCCAGTGGCGAATTTGCCAATCTTGCTGTTCTCTGGCAAATGCCAAACGTCCTGCACGGTGTTGGGCTGTAAGCACAACCCCCACCTGTGGACGTTGGGCCCTCATACCACCCTCATGGAGTCTGTTTCTGACCGTTTGAGCAGACACATGCACATTTGTGGCCTGCTGGAGGTCATTTTGCAGGGCTCTGGCAGTGCTCCTCCTGCTCCTCCTTGCACAAAGGCGGAGGTAGCGGTCCTGCTGCTGGGTTGTTGCCCTCCTACGGCCTCCTCCACGTCTCCTGATGTACTGGCCTGTCTCCTGGTAGCGCCTCCATGCTCTGGACACTACGCTGACAGACACAGCAAACCTTCTTGCCACAGCTCGCATTGATGTGCCATCCTGGATGAGCTGCACTACCTGAGCCACTTGTGTGGGTTGTAGACTCCGTCTCATGCTACCACTAGAGTGAAAGCACCGCCAGCATTCAAAAGTGACCAAAACATCAGCCAGGAAGCATAGGAACTGAGAAGTGGTCTGTGGTCTCCACCTGCAGAACCACTCCTTTATTGGGGGTGTCTTGGTTATTGCCTATAATTTCCACCTGTTGTCTATTCCATTTGCACAACAGCATGTGAAATTTATTGTCAATCAGTGTTGCTTCCTAAGTGGACAGTTTGATTTCACAGAAGTGTGATTGACTTGGAATTACATTGTGTTGTTTAAGTGTTCCCTTTATTTTTTTGAGCAGTATAGTTTCTCCTTCAAAGTGATTGCTGAACTGATAGGATTATCTAGGTGAAAGCACTCAGGTGGAATGTCATCATGGAGGCTCCACTGTAATATACGGTTGTGACTATATTTTGTCTGCAATCACAGACAAAGCTTTTCAATTATGTTTCTGCATCATGTCTGAATATTGGAAACAGGTGCGCAAAGGAAATTCATCTTTATAGTTAGGAACGCAAAGAAAAGGTCCACATGAGTTGCCAACAAGAAGGAAGAACCATTCAGCCCTCATCACTGAATGAAACACAGCTCTGGTATCTCTTGCATCGAGTGAATTGAAGCATGTAGCTTTGTATTCTCATTGTAGTGTGTGTGTGAGTTTGTGCAGCTCTGCTCTACCACTCTACCTACCTCATTGTAGTGGAGGTAGAAATCAATAGTTCCTGACCTTCCTGCTAGGTCAGTGTTACTTACCACCATAGAACAAACACCCACCCACCCACACACCCACACACACCTTGGTGTTAAATGA
Source organism: Salmo salar (assembly GCF_965601325.2). NCBI lineage: Eukaryota > Metazoa > Chordata > Actinopteri > Salmoniformes > Salmonidae > Salmo > Salmo salar. The sequence continues at coordinate 74,964,632 of NC_138291.1, forward strand.
TGTGGTAAAGGGTATGGATAGGAATAAGCACTGTGCTGCCCTCTTTATTGACCTATCGAAGGCTTTCGATACTGTTGATCACTCTTTACTGATTCAAATATGGTCTGTTATCGATATGGATCAGGCGTCATGTAATTGGTTCGAAAATTACTTGACCGACAAGACAAAATGTGTTTCTTCTGATGGTGTTAAGTCAGATTTCCTTGATATTACAAAAGGTGTCCCACAGGGATCGAGTTTAGCTCCTGTACTTTTTACTGTCTTCTCTATATAAACAATGTTGGTCTATCTGTCACATCTGCTCCACGCCTTCTAGTGCTCATCCTGTGTCTCCTTGACCTGCCGCCACTCCCCCAGTGCTCTCTCCCTCTTTCTCTCTCTGTGTGTGTGTGTGTGTGTGTGTGTGTGTGTGTGTGTGTGTGTGTGTGTGTGTGTGTGTGTGTGTGTGTGTGTGTGTGTGTGTGTGTGTGTGTGTGTGTGTGTGATTGTGTGGGCGGAGACAGGTGTGCAGGAGTCAGAGCAGATCCCCACCAGCTGCAATCTGTTCCATAATCAAGACCTCTACAAATACTCAGTCCTGCCACTTCCACACTGCCAGATCGTAATCTCTGCTCATTCTGCCCGCTCTGGTCCCCGTCTCCAGTCAGACTTCTCCTCAGTACTGCTACTCTGTCCTGGATTCCCCACTCTACGCTCTCTTGGATTCCCCTCCGGACCTGCTTACCCTGTCCCAACACCTCTCGCTCCAGCTTCAGCACCTGGTGTCCGGCTACCCGACCAAGCTTCCCCTGGCCTGCACTCAATCTTCCCCCCGTGTTTCAATAAATACCATGGTTACCTCATCCCAGTCTCCTCGTCTGAGTCTGCTCTTGGGTTCACCTGTTCCGCTCCGCGTGACACTATCTGCATTTTTTTACATGCACCTGTATGCAGATGACACTGGCTCTATCGGAGCTTCAATCTGCCTTCAATGCCTTTGTTGAACTGAAATTGGTAAATCCAAGCCTATGTTATTCTCCAAATCACGTACAATTGTATCTGATGATTAATGCATATGTACATTGGATGGTGCCCTCATTGATCGTGTCCCCGCTTATCTTTCAAAAAGCATGTTGATGAGTTAGTTAAGAAATTAAGAATTTAAATTGAAGTCAATTTATATTCTTAATTTCTTAACTAACTCATCAACATTTTATAGGAATAGGTCATGCCTTTTATTAAATAGCAGCAAAAGATATTCAGTCTGCATTCATACCGGTTATAGACTGTGACGATATTGTCTATATGAATGCAGCTGCCACTGTATTGAAGCCATTGGACGCAGTTTATCATAACGCAATACACTTTATTACGGGCGATAGGATCTGTACACATCACTGCATTCTGTATCAGAAAGCAGGCTGACCCTCTGAAGTCTCGTAGATTGTTGCATTGCAACACATCTTTTTGTGTTTAAAACCCTCCTGCATAAACTTACTTAAGTGTTAAATTACAGACGTAGGATATACCAGACCCAGTCTCAGGGATGGCTAACTCTGGAGATCCCTTCCATCTCCACTGAGTTAGGTAAATCTGCTTTTAGTTTTTTTGCACCTTACTTGTGGAATGATCTCCAAGGCTCTATAAAGTTGGATGAATTAGTTCCTCTAGGGCAATTCAAAAGGCTGATTAACCAGGCTTCAATCCAACCTTTTTATACAAGCAATTTTATTTAACCTTTATTTAACTAGGCAAGTCAGTTAAGAACAAATTCTTATTTACAATGATGGCCTACCCTGGCCAAACCCTAACCCAGACGACACTGGGCCAATTGTGCGCCTCCCTATGGGACTCCCAATCACGGCCGGTTGTGATACAGCCTGGAATCTAACCAAGGTCTGTAGTGCCACCTCTAGCACTGAGATGCAGTCCCTTAGACCACTGCGCCACTCGGGAGTAAAGTACATGTCTGATAAAAAATGTCATGACAAGCTTGATGGAAACAGCACATTTGACGTTAAACTTTCCAAATATCGACAAAACTAAATACACTAGAAAAGGTGGGATCTTTTTGTGTCTGTAAAATGTAAATATTGATATAAAACCATCATATAAAAGTCCATTTAGAGTCACGCAATGATATGTTGTGTGGTCCTCTCACTACAGCTCGGGAAAGCATGCAGTTTATTAGGCTACAGATTAAATAAGTTATGATGAACTTCACAGGGTGGTGAGAGTGCACTGTGATGAGCTTGATGCTCCTTTCCAATAAATATCGAGGGTCATATTCTGGTGACATAATAATCGATGCTTGGTTGCCCTTTACACATAATAATCTCTTAATGTATATACACTACCCACACTGTATCTGTGAGCTGTTGGCTATAGTGCACCTGCCAAGACCAGACTGGGCACAATCGCTATATAACGCAACATTTGTTGTGCCAATGCAAAATGCGATGTAAACCCATTTAACTTGTATTATTTATTTGGAACATGGTATTTAACCCCAAAAGCAATTTTATGTGCACTACATCATCATGTACAGCCTTTTATCCACTAAAAGCCAATTTGATGGAAACACATCTCTGTGCATATTGTTTTTATGCAGATTTTAGAATATTCACATGAAAATCTGTTGCCAATTGTATGGAAACCTAGCTACTGAGGACCTTTTACCTGAAGAATGTGTTTGTTTTCTATGATTATGTATTGCTTTTCATGTATTGATGTGAATATTTATGTGATAATGTACAGTATATTCAAATCAAATCAAATTTGATTTGTCACACACGTTGAATACAACTGGTGTAGACCTTACAGTCAAATGCTTACTTACAAGCCCTTAACCAACAATGCTTTAAGAAGTTAAGAAGAAAAACATGTTAAGTAAAAAATAGTTAAGTACATTTAAAAAAAAATTCTAATAATTAAACAGCAGCAGTAAAATAAAAATAGCAATTGCGAGGCTATATACAGGGGGTACCAGTACGGAGTCAATGTGCTGGGGCACCGGTAATATGTATATGTAGGTAGAGTTATTAAAGTGACACTGCATAGATAATAACAGAGAGTAGCAGCAGCGTAAAAGAGGGGTCTGGGTAGCCCTTTGATTAGCTGTTCGGGAGTCTTATTGCTTGGGAGTAGAAGCTGTTAAGAAGCCTTTTAGACATAGACTTGCCGCTTTGGTACCGCTTGCCGTGCAGTAGCAGAGAGAACAGTATATGACAAGGGTGGCTGGAGTCTTTGACAATTTCTGGGGCCTTTCTCTGACACCGCCTGGTATAGAGGTCCTGGATGGCGGGAAGCTTGGCCCCAGTGATGTACTGGGCCGTACGCACTACTCTCTGTAGTGCCTTGTGGTTGGAGGCCGAGCAGTTGCAATACCAGGCAGTGATGCAACCAGTCAGGATGCTCTCGATGGTGAAGCTGTAGAACCTTTTGAGGATCTGAGGACCCATGCCAAATCTTTTTAGTCTCCTGAGGGGGAATAGGTTTTGTTGTGCCCTCTTCACGACTGTCTTAGTGTGTTTAGACCATGATAGTTTGTTGGTGATGTGGACACCAAGGAACTTGAAGTTCTCAACCTGCTACACTGCAGCCCTGTCGATGAGAATGGTTTGTGCTCGGTCCTCATTTTCCTGTAGTCCACAATCATCTCCTTTGTCTTGATCACGTTGAGGAAGAGGTTCTTGTCCTCGCACCACACGGCCAGGTCTCTGACCTCCTCCCTATAGGCTGTCTCATAGTTGTTGGTGATCAAGCCTATCACTGTTGTGTCATTGGCAAATTTGATGATGGTGTTGGAGTTGAGCCTGGCCATGCAGTCATGAGTGAACAGGGAGTTCAGGAGGGGACTGAGCATGCACCCCTGAGAGGCCCCCGTGTTGAGGATCAATGTGGCAGATGTGTTGTTACCTACCCTTACCACCTGGGGGCGGCCCGTCAGGAAGTCCAGGATCCATTTGCAGAGGGAGGTGTTTAGTCCCAGGGTCCTTAGCTTAGTGATAAGCTTTGAGGGCACTATGGTGTTGAATGTTGAGCTTTAGTCAATGAACAGCATTCTCAGATAGATGTTCCTTTTGTGCAGGTGGGAAAGGGCAGTGTTGAGTACAATAGAGATTGCATCATCTGTGGATCTGTTGGGGCGGTATGTAAATTGGAGTGGGTCTAGGATTTCTGGGATAATGGTGTTGATGTGAGCCATGCCAGCCTTTCAAAGCACTACATGGCTACAGACGTGAGTGCTACGGGTCGGTAGTCATTTAGACAGGTTACTTTAGTGTTCTTGGTCTGGTTGAAACATGTTGGTATTACAGACTCAGTCAGGGACAAGTTCAAAATGTCAGTGAAGACACTTGCCAGTTGGTCAGCGCATGCTCGGAGTACACGCCCTGGTAATCCGTCTGGCCCTGCAGCCTTGTGAATGCTGACCTGCTTAAAAGGTCTTGCTCACATCGGCTACGGAGAACGTAATCACACAGTCGTCTGGAACAGCTGATGCTCTCATATGCATGCTTCAGTGTTACTTGCCTCGAAGCGAGCATAGAAGTCATTTAGCTCATCTGGTAGGCTCGTGTCACTGGGCAGCTCATGACTGTGCTTCCCTTTGTAGTCTGTAATAGTTTGCAAGCCCTGCCACATCCGACGAGTGTCGGAGCTGGTGTAGTAGGATTCAATCTTAGTCCTGTATTGATGATTTGCCTGTTTGATGGTTCTTCGGAGGGCATAGCGGGATTTCTTATAAGCTTCCGGGTTTGAGTCCTGCTCCTTGAAAGCGGCAGCTCTACCCTTTAGCTCAGTGTGGATGTTGCCTGTAATCCATGGCTTCTGTTTGGGGTATGTACGTCACTGTGGGGACGACATCATCGATGCACATACTGATGAGGCCAGTGACTGATGTGGTGTACTCCTCAATGCTATCGGAAGAATCCCGGAACATATTCCAGTCTGTGCTAGCAAAACAGTCCTGCAGTTTAGCATCTGCTTCCTCTGACCACTTTCTTATTGACCGATTCACTGGTGCGTCGTGCTTTAGTTTTTGTTTGTAAGCAGGAATCAGGAGGATAGAATTGTGGTCAGATTTGCCCAAATGGAGGGCGAGGTAGAGCTTTGTACGCATCTCTGTGTGTGGAGTAAAGGTGGTCTAGAGTTTTTTTTTTACCCCTTTTTCTCCCCAACTTCGTGGTATCCAATGGGTAGTTACAGTCTTGTCTCATTGCTGCAACTCCCGTAAAGACCCGGGAGAGGCAAAGGTTGAGAGCCGTGCGTCCTCTGAAACACAACCCAACCAAGCCGCACTGCTTCTTGACACAATGCCCACTTAAACCAGAGGCCAGCTGCACCAATGTGCAAGAGGAAACACCGTACACCTGGCGACCGTGTCAGCGTGCACTGGGCCCGGCCCGCCACAGGATTCACTAGTGCGCAATAGGACAAGGACATCCCTGCCGGCCAAACCTTCCCCTAACCCGGACGACGCTGGGCCAATTGTACGCCGCCCCATGGGTCTTCCGGACATGGCCGGCTGCGACAGAGCCTGGACTCAAACCCAGAATCTCTAGTGGCACAGCTAGCACTGCCTTAGACCACTGTGCCACTCGGGGATTTAAGTTTTCCTGCATTAAAGTCCCTGGCCATTAGGAGCGCCGCCTCTGGATGAACGTTTTCCTGTTAACTTATGGCCGTATACACCTCATTGAGTACAGTCTTTGTGCCAGCATCGGTTTGTGGTGGAATGTAGACAGCTACGAATAATACAGATTAAAACTCTCTTGGTAAATAGTGTGATCTACAGCTTATCATGAGATACTCTACCTCAAGACTTTCTTAGATTTTGTGCACCAGCGGTTGTTTACAAATATATATACACTACCGTTCAAAAGTTTGGGGTCACTTAGAAATGTCCTTGTTTTTGAAAGAAAAGCTATTTTTTGGTCAATTAAAATAACATCAAATTGATCAGAAATACAGTATAGACATTGTTAATGTTGTAAATTACTGTTGTGGCTGGAAACATGATTTTTAATGGAATATCTACAGAGGCGTACAGAGGCCCATTATCAGCAACCATCACTCCTGTGTTCCAATGGCACTTTGTGTTAGCTAATACATGTTTATAATTTTAAAAGGCTAATTGATCATTAGAAAACCCTTTTGCAATTATGTTAACACAGCTGAAAACTATTGTCCTGATTAAAGAACAAATAAAACTGGCCTTCTTTAGACTAGTTGAGTATCTGGAGCATCAGCATTTGTGGGTTCGATTACAGGCTCAAAATGGCCAGAAACAAATAACTTTCTTCTGAAACTCATCAGTCTATTCTTGTTCTGAGAAATGAAGGTTATTCCATGCGAGAAATTTCCAAGAAACTGAAGATCTCGTACAACGCTGTGTACTACTCCCTTCACAGAACAATGCAAACTGGCTCTAACCAGAATAGAAAGAGGAGTGGGAGGCCCCGGTGCACAAGTGAGCAAGAGGACAAGTACATTAGAGTGTCTAGTTTGAGAAACGCCTCACAAGTCCTCAACTGGCAGCTTCATTAAATAGTACCCACAAAACACCAGTCTCAATGTCAACAGTGAAGAGGCGACTCCGGGATGCTGGCCTTCTAGGCAGAGTTGCAAAGAAAAAGCCATATCTCAGACAGGCCAATAAAAATAAAAGATTAAGATGTGCAAAAGAACACAGACTCTAGACAGAGAAACTCTGCCTAGAAGGCCAGCATCCCGGAGTTGCCTCTTCACTGTTGACGTTGAGACTGGTGTTTACGGACAGACCTCTCCCCGTCTTTACAACCATTGAATCAGAAAGTATTCAGACCCCTTGACTTTTTCCATATTTTGTTACTTTACAGCCTTATTCTGAAATGGATAAAATAATTGTTTTTCCTCATCAATCTACACACAATACCCCATAATGACAAAGTGAAAACAGGTTTTTAGAAATGTTTGCAAATTTATAAAAGTTTTTAAACAAAAAACAGTTTTCAGAGCCTTTGCTATGAGACTCGAAATGGAGCTCAGGTGCATCCTTTTCCATTGATCATCTTTGAAATGTTTCTACAACTTGATTGGAGACCACCTGTGGTAAATTCAATGGATTGGACATGATGGCACACACCTGTCTATATAAGGCCCCACAGTTGACAGTGCATGTCAGAGCAAAAATAAAGCCATGAGGTCGAAGGAATTGTCCGTAGAACTCTGAGACAGGATTGTGTCAAGGCACAGATCTGGGGAAGGGTACCCCAAAACATTCTGCAGAATTAAAGGTCCCCAAGAACACAGTGGCCTCCATCATTCTTAAATGGCAGAAGTTTGGAACCAACAAGTCTCTTCCTACAGCTGGCCGCCCTGCAAAACTGAGCAATCGGGGAAGAAGTGCCTTAGTCAGGGAGGTGACCAAGAACACAATGGTCACTCTGACAGAGCTCCAGAGTTCTTCTGTGGAGATGGGAGAACGTTCCAGAAGGACAATCATCTCTACAGCAGCACTCCACCAATCAGGCCTTTATGGTAGAGTGGCCAGACGGAAGCCACTCCTCAGTAAAAGGCCCATGACAGCCCGCTTGGAGTTTGACAAAAGGCACCTAAAGGACTCTCAGACAATGAGAAACAACTCTTTGACCTGAATACCAAGAGTCACATCTGGAGGAAACCTGGCACCATCCCTATGGTGAAACATGGTGGTGGCAGTATCATGCTGTGGCAATGTTTTTCAGCGGCAGGGACTGGGTTAGTAGTCAGGATCGAGGGAAAGATGAACGGAGCAAAGTACAGAGAGATCCTTGGTGAAAACCTGCTCCAGAGCGCTCAGGACCTCAGACTGGGGCGAAGGTTCTCCTTCCAAAAGGACAATGGCCCTGAGCACATAGCCAAGACAATGCAGGAGTGGCTTCGGGACAAGTCTCTGAATGTCCTTGAGTGGTCCAGCTAGAGCCCGGACTTGAACCCAATCAAACATCTCTGGAGAGACCTGAAAATAGCTGTGCAGCAACTCTCCCCACTTAACCTGACAGAGTTTGAGAGATTATGCAGAGAAGAAAGGGAGAAACTCCCAAAATACAGGTGTGCCAAGCTTGTAGCGTCATACCTCATAAGGTTGTAATCGCTGCCAAAGGCATTTCAACAAAGCACTAGTAAAAGGTCTGAATACTCATGTAAATGTAATATTTCAGTTTTTTTAAATAGTACATTAGCAAACATTTCTAAAAACCTGGTTTTGCTTTGTTATTATGTGGTATTGGGTGTAGACTGTTGAGGGGGGAAAAAACAATTTAATCCATTTTAGAATAAGGATGTAAAGTAACAAAATTTGGAAAAAGTAAAGGGATCTGAATACTTTCTGAATGCACTGTATAATATATATGATGTTTTGACCACGACAGTTTACAATTTAAGGTAACACCAAGTAATTTAGTCTCCTCAATATGTTCAACAGCCACACCATTCATTACCAGATTCAGGTCGAGAGCTTAGGGAATGATTTGTACCAAATACGATGCTCTTCATTTTAGAGATGTTCAGGACCAGTTTATTACTGGCCAACCATTCCAAAACAGACTGCAACTTTGTGTTAAGTGTTTCAGTGACTTCATTAGCTGTGGTTGCTGTTGGGTATATGGTTAAATCATCAGCATACATGGACACACTGCTGTTCAATGCTAGTGGTAGGTCATTGGTAAAAATAGAAAATAGTAGAGGGCCTAGAGAGCTGCCCTGCAGTACACCACACTTTACATGTTTGACGTTAGAGAAGCTTCCATTAAAGAAAACCATTTGAGTTCTATTAGATAGATAGCTCTTAATCCACGATATGGCAGAGGTTTAAAAGCAATAACACATACGTTTTCTCAACAACAGGTTATGGTCAATAATATCAAAGGCTGCACTGAAATCTAACAGTACCCACGATCCCACGATCTTCTTATTATCAATTTCTTTCAACCAATCATCAGTCATTTGTGTCAGTGCAATACATGTTGAGTGCCCTTCTCTATAAGCATGCTGAAAGTCTGTTGTTAATTTGTTTACAGAGAAGTAGCATTGTATTTGGTCAAACACACTTTTTTCCAACAGTTTCCTAAGAGCTGGCAGCAGCCTGATAGGTCTGCTGTTAGAACCAGTAAAGTCCGCTTTACCACTCTTGGGTAGTGGAATGACTTTTGCTTCCCTCCAGGCCTGAGGGGACACCTTCCTCTAGACTCAGATTAAAGATATGACAGATAGGAGTGGCCATAGAGTCAGCTACCATCCTCAGTAGCTTTCCATCTAAGTGTCAATGCCAGTAGGTTTGTAATTATTGGTGGACAACACATATTTTTCGACCTCTCCAACACTAAGTTTACAAAGTTCAAAACTTGTAATGCTTTTCTTAAAATATATATATTTTTTATATACATGAGTACCATGGCTCAATGTTCATTGTAGGCATTTCCTGCCTAAGTTTGCCCACTTTGCCAATGAAGTAATCATCAAAATAATTGGCAACATCAAATGATTTTGTGATGAATAAGCCATCTGATTCGATGAAAGATGGAGTAGAATTTGTCTTTCTGCCCATCATTTTATTTAAAGTACACCAAAGTTTTTTTCCATCATTCTTTATATCATTGATCTTGGTTTCATAATACGATTTCTTCTTTTGTTGAGTCTAGTTACATCATTTCTCAATTTGCAGTAAGTCAGCCAGTCAGAAGTGCAGCCAGACTTATTAGCCACTCTTTTTGCCCAATCTCTTTTAACCATACCGTTTTTCAACTCCTAATCAATCCATGAAGCCTTAACAGTTCTAACAGTCAGTTTCTTAATTAACAGGCACATGTTTATCAATAATTGGAAGAAGCAATTTCATAAATTGATCAAGTGCAGCGTTGGATGCTCCTTATTAATCACATCAGACGAAACAAATATTTTTTACATCATCCACATAAGAGTCACAGCAAAATCTTTTGTATGATCTTTTGTACACTATTTTAGTCTCAGCTTTTGGAACTTTGGCTTTCCTGGATATAGCCACAATATACATTCAGCAGTCCATTAATCATTTGGTGTGTGTGAGTGTGTGTGTGTGTGTGCTGCAGGTTGAAGCTTTGAACCAATAGGCTTGGTTCTCTCATCCCTTCCAGGATTTTGGGAGGGAGGGTGGACAAGAGTCATAGCAGATGTAAGCAATGTCTCCATGCGCTCTGGCAGCTTTCATGGCAGAGGAAAGTTCTTCCCTCTTCTGGCGCACAGCTTCAGGATAGTCCTCGTTGAGGAAGATATACATTCCTCTCAAGTTCTTGGCTCTTTCCAGAACAGCAACCTTGTCCTTCTGATCACTGCATCAAATGAGTATGGACACAACTTTAGAAGAAAGTTCTACAGTTCTACAGTATTAGTAAAAATGTGATCAATACATGTGGATGATCTTGGTCCTGTAGTGTTTGTAAACACCCTGGTAGGTTTATTAATAACCTGAACTAGATTAAAGGCACTGGTTACAGTAAGAAGCTTCCTCTTGAGTGGACACATTGATGAAAACCTGTCAATATTCAGTTCCCCAAGAAAGTAGACCTCTGTTTACATCACATAAACTATCAAGCATTTCACACATATTATTTAGATTCTGACTGTTAGCACTTGGTAGCCTATAGCAACACTCCAAAAGACAAGGCTTTAGATGTGCCAGGTGAACCTGCAACCACAACACTTCAATAACACTTGACATAAGATCTTCTCTCAGCATTACAGGGATATGGCTCAGAATACAGAAAATGCAGCAACACCTCCCCCATAAGCATTGCTGTCTCTTCCATAGACGTTATATCCTTGTATTGCTAATGCTGTATCGTCAAATGAATTATCTAAGTTAGTCTCAGAAATGGCTAATATATGAATGTTATCTGATGTTAGAAAGTTATTGATTTCACAAACCTTATTTCTAAGGCTACATATATTAACATGGGCTATTTTCAGCCCTTTCCTGGGTAGCTTATTAGAGATATACACAATATGGAAAAGAGCAAACAAAGCAAGCGTAAAAAATATACAATCAGCAGTCCATTAATCAGTTGGTGTGTGTAAGTGTGTGTGTGCTGCATGTTGAAGCTTTGAACCCATAGGCTTGGCTCTCTCATCCCTTCCAGGCTTTTGGGAGGGAGGGTGGACAAGAGTCATAGCAGATGTAAGAAATGTCCCCACACACTCTGGCAGCTTTTATGGCTGGGATAAGTTCTTACCTTTTCTGGTGCATAGCTTCAGGATAGTCCTTGTTGAGGACGATATATGTTCCTCTCAAGTTCTTGGCTCTTTCCAGAACAGCTACCTTGTCCTTGAACCTCAGGAACTTGACCACTATTGGCCTGGGCCTGACACCTGGGCCAGCGGTGGATGTTCCAGTTCTGTGGGCGCGCTCAACCTCAATCTTCCTGTGGTCCATCTTCAGACTTCGTCCAGGTCTCATGTGGAGATTCTGCAATTCCGTCCACAACCATGTTGTTCCGAGTTTATTGTCCCTCGAGATAACATTGACGGATAAATCAGATTATCATGGATTCACATACAGAACTGATGTCTTCTCTCAATGACTTACAGATCGCTGTCATCTTGCTGTTCTCGTTTTTAAACTCATTGAGCTAACCCTGAGATATCTACAAACTGTTCTTCAGGTCCTGGACCTTTCTGGTCAGGTAGTCCATTCTTTTATTGGTTGACTCCACCAGTATTTGGACAAAACATTTTAAGCTATTTTCTTGTTGTTGCAAAAACTGCTTGTAGAACTCTTTTTGTTTGTTTAAAAGATCCTTCACCTGTGATAGAGACACCACTGTACTCAACAGTACTTCTGCTGCTTTGGTCTTTGTCATTGTAACAACGAAGGTTACGCTGTTACTCCTCTCAGTTTCAGACAAGGCAGGTCGCAGAGACGATTGAAAACAACAACAAACAGCAGGGGTCTAGACAGCCACAAGCCTGGTAAAATCCACGGTCCCAGCCACAATGGCTAACTGTGCCACGGGCTGCATTCAAGCCCTCAAGAAAACCCTGCTAGCTTGATAGGCAGCTAAGAGAGCTGCTACGTCAAACAGCTCCTCAGACCCAGCCTTGGTCAGCAGGATCACTGGAACGATAGTAGCGGTCCCAGAAAATTATGCCAACCACATCACGGGATCCAATCATCAAATCAAATCAAATTGTATTTGTCACATACACATGGTTAGCAGATGTTAATGCGAGTGTAGCGAAATGCTTGTGCTTCTAGTTCCGACAATGTAGTAATATCCAACGAGTAATCTAACCTAACAATTTCACAACAATTACCTTATACACACAAGTGTAAAGGAATGAATAAGAATATGTACATAAGAAAAATATATGAATGAGTGATGGTATAGAATGGCATAGGCAAGATGCAGTGGATGGTATAGAGTACAGTATATACATATGAGATGAGTAATGTAGGGTATGTAAACATATAAAAATGGCATTGTTTAAAGTGGCTAGTGATACATTACATCAAGATGGCAAGATGCAGTAGATGGTATAGAGTACAGTATATACATATGAGATGAGTAATGTAGGGTATGTAAACATTATATGAAGTGGCATTGTTTAAAGTGGCTAGTGATACATTACATCAAGATGGCAAGATGCAGTAGATGGTATAGAGTACAGTATATACATATGAGATGAGTAATGTAGGGTATGTAAACATTATATGAAGTGGCATTGTTTAAAGTGGCTAGTGATACATTTATTACATACATTTTTCCATTATTAAAGTGGCTGGAGTTGAGTCAGTATGTTGACAGCAGCCACTCAATGTTAGTGATGGCTGTTTAACAGTCTGATGGCCTTGAGATAGAAGCTGTTTTTCAGTCTCTCAGTCCCAGCTTTGATGCACCTGTACTGACCTTGCCTTCTGGATGATAGCGGGGTGAACAGGCAGTGGCTCGGGTGGTTGTTGTCCTTGATGATCTTTTTGGCCTTCCTGTGACATCGGGTGGTGTAGGTGTCCTGGAGGGCAGGTAGTTTGCCCCCGGTAATGAGTTGTGCAGACCTCACTACCCTCTGGAAAGCCTTACGGTCATTTAGCAGACGCTCTTATCCAGAGCGACTTACAAATTGGGCAAATATGGGCGGAGCAGTTGCCGTACCAGGCGGTGATACAGCCTGACAGGATGCTCTCGATTGTGCAACTGTAAAAGTTTGTGAGTGTTTTTGGTGACAAGCCGAATTTCTTCAGCCTCCTGAGTTTGAAGAGGCGCTGCTGCACCTTCTTCACCATGCTGTCTGTGTGGTTGGACCATTTCAGTTTGTCCGTGATGTGTACGCCGAGGAACTTAAAACTTTCTACCCTTTCATTTACCTCATGTAGCGTGCCACATCTCCTTCGCATAGAGTTGATCAGGCTGTTAATTGTGGCCTGTGGAATGTTGTCCCACTCCTCTTCAATGGCTGTGCGAAGTTGCTGGATATTTTACACTTACGTCATTTAGCAGATGCCCTTAGCCAGAATGACTTACAGGAGCAATTAGGGTTAAGTGCCTTGCTCAAGGGCACATCAACAGATTTTTCACCTAGTCAGCTAGGGGATTCGAACCAGCAACCTTTCAGTTACTGGCCCAACACTTTTAACCTCTAGGTTAGCTGGCAGGAACTGGAACACATTGTCGTACACGTCGATGCAGAGCATCCCAAACATGCTCAATGGGTGACATGTCTGGTGAGTATGCAGGCCATGGAAAAACTGGGAAATTTTCAGCTTCCAGGAATTGCGTACAGATCCTTGTGACATGGGGCCGTGCATTATCATACTGAAACATGAGTTGATGACGGTGGATGAATGGCACGACAATGGGCCTCAGGATCTTGTCACGGTATCTCTGTGCATATAAATTGCCATCGATAAAATGCAATTGTGTTCATTGTCCGTTGCTTATGCCTGCCCATACCATAACCCCACTGCCACCATGGGGCGCTCTGTTCACAACATTGACATAGACAAACCACTCGCCCACACGACGCCATACACGTGGTCGGAGGTTGTGAGGCCAGTTGGACGTACTGCCAAATTCTCTAAAACGACATTGGAGGCGGTTTATGGTAGAGAAATGAACATTAAATTATCTGGCAACAGCTCTGGTGGACATTCCTGCAGTCAGCATGCCAATTGCGCGCTCCCTCAAAACATGAGACATCTGTGGCATTGTGCTGTGTGACAAAAATGCACATTTTAGAGTGCCCTTTTATTCTCCCCAGCACAAGGTGCACCTGTGTAATGATTACGCTGTTTAATCAGCTTCTTGATATGCCACACAATTGTCAGGTGGAAAGATGGATTATTTTGGTAAAGGAGAAATGCTCACTAACAGGGATGTAACAGATGTGTGCACATAATAAGCTTTTTATGCGTATGGAACATTTCTGGGATATTTTATTTTAGCTCTTGAAATATGGGACCAAACACACTTCATGTTGCATTTATATTTTTGCTCAGTGTAAAAAAAACAACAACACACCCTCCACTCTCTCATCACCACTCAATACTAACAACTGGAGCTTAACATACACCTACTGTGGCCATCTCTATGACACACTCAACAAACTGTAATGTGTGTGGAGAATTAGGTTGGTGTCTAAAGCATTCATAAAAAATATATAAATACAGAAAATAGTGCTAAGATTTACAACCAATGATATCCTCCAAAATGATATGCAGTGAATGTCCTTTCCAACATCCAACCAATGAACTGCCCACAGTGGTGTAAAATAACAAAGGAGAAATACTTTTAAGTACTACTTATGTCGTTTTTTTTCTTCATTATTTGTACTTTACTATTTCTATTTTGTCAACTTTTACTTCTACTCCACTACATCCCTAAAGAAAATATGTACTTTTTACTCCCATACATTCTTCCTAACACACAAAAGTACTCATTACATTTCAAATGCTCAGGCAGGACAGAAATATGGTCCAAGTCACGCACCTATCAATATAATGTGTTGACATCCCTACTTCCTCTGATCACTAAACACAAATACTGTGATTGTAAATTATGTCAGAGTTGGACTGTGCCCCTGACTGTCCGTACATTTTAAAAACAATACAATCGTGCCGTCTGGTTTGCTTAATATAATTTGATGTATAGCGTTTACTTTTACTTTGTACTTTTATTCAAGAATGACAATTTAGTACTTTTTCCACCACATTTAAAACAAGATACTTTTAGAGTTTTACCCAAGAACAGTAGTATTTTACTGGATGACTTTCACTTTCACTTGAATCATTTTCTATTAAGAAATCTTTACTTTTACTCAAGTATGACAACTGGGTACTTTTTCCACCATTGCCAGGGGGTCTCTGTTGTCATTACAATAAAGTGTGGCGAGGTCACGTGACTGCTCTTTTGGGTTCAAATACTATTTTGAAATAACTTCAAATTCATTAGCTACTCTTGATTGAGCTTGCCTGGCGCAATGGAACCAATTGAAAAGCCCAAAACCCTGTCAAACCCTGCCCATCTGAAACTCCAGGCAGGCTAGAGCAAATGCTCAAAGTATTTGAAAGATTTAGAGTATTATTTGAACCCATGTCTGATATAATTATGTATTTGTAGACATGGACATTACCCGCTGCCCTTGACAACATACTTAATTATCCATCCATCCTGAGACAGGAGCAGAATACTATAGGATGTGAGCGGCAATATGAGCAGATCTGCCTTTTTATTCATGCCATTCCTCGTTTAATGAATCACTGAGAGATTATGTCCCAAATGGCATCCTATACCCTACATAGTGCATTACTTTTGACTAGAGACTCTAGTCAAAAGTAGTTCACTACGTAGGGAATAGGGTGCCAATTTGAATGCAGCCTGAGAGATCGCTCACACGGTTGCCATTAATCTGAGTTTTTCCACAAGTGATTGAAGAGGGTAATATGAACAGGAATAGCCAATGAGTGGTGGAGAGAGCTCCCGGCGTGTGTGTGTGTGTAATGATATAATAACACGGTTTTCATATGTGCAGTTTCTATCTTAATTTGATCACTCTCTTGTCGCAGAGAATTTTCCTAAAAAGGCTTCTAAATATGTAATTTATTGTTCAAAAGCACTGATACCAGCATTTGCATTGCTGTGAGAATTTTAGTTTGAGTAATTTTTTAGCAGAAGCTCTTAACCAGAGAAATTAGGGTTGAGCGCCTTGCTCAACGCCACATCGACAGATTTTTCACTTAGTCAACTCATGGATTCAAACCAGTAACCTTTCAATTACTGGCCCAACGCTTTTAACCGCTAGGCTACGTGTCACACTGAGATGTACCTAGTATCTAGTGTATCACAGCTACAGCTACCAAACACACAACTGACTGTCACAATCGACGATTAATATTCAAAACTGTTCAATTATAATTCTGCACATTTTGTTCATAATTAATGCTGTGTTTTGCTCTCCACAGTCAGAAACTATTAACAATTAAATTAAAATTAGATGCCTATGGGCCCTGTTAAAAAGTACAGCAGCACTAAATTGGGAATATGGTTCCATTTGGGACTCTGTATGTCTCCAGAACCAGCTTGAATTAATCATAGTAAAGGAAGCCGCCACTACACACACACACAATGAACCACCCCACACACACTGCAGGGCAGGTTTTTCTCTCTTTACTTTCCTCACATCTGGAGGGTCACATTCTCCGCCTGCCTGCCTGGATCCCACACAGCCAGGTAACTGCAATAACAGGAACCTAGAGAGTAGGAACATGTTGTGGGAGTCCCCAGAGAGCAGGGAGAAGTGGGAAGACTTTGGGGGGTGCACCGGGGGTCCTGTTATAGGGGAGCAGTGAGCATGTTTAAAATATATCATGTCTGGAACATTCTCAGGAAATTGTGTGTAAGTGTACTAAGGCCTCTAAGCCTATCATACACAAATGCATGCACACAGTGAACAAGCAGGCATACACAACAACCTGGACTCAGGGGTAAACGTAACATAGTTAAATGAAAATCTGGGACACAAAATGTACATTTGGTATGGTATTAATTTCTGGATATCCATCATCATTTTGATATATGTTATGAATGCTAATGTTGAGATTCAAACACACAATCTTTAGGTTGCTAGGCATTCGCGTTATACGTATTAATGGGCATTCTGAGTCTTTTTGGTGACCCGGCTCATTTGGCTCCATTCTCTCAAGAGAGCCGGCTAATTTGGCTCCGAAATGGCTCTCCGCTCTCAAAAATCTACGTAGAACCCTGAAAAATTGCAAATATCCAATGTAAAGTCAAAAAGGTAGGTTACCATTATGTCAGATCGTGAAATGCGGATTAACAATGTTTATACCTGGACAAATTATTAGATGGCCTGCAATTCTTTTATTTTTTTATTACGCACTGAAAAAAAATCAGCGTGGACCAGATCGCACTCTCCTCATTACTTATTGTTTCTGTAGTGAGGATTCACCCTTTTTAGATATTTTTCTTCTTCTAACTTACCTGTAAAAAAACTCCATTATTTTGAGCTAAAAAAGCAGTAGTGGCAGAATACAAATCAGGGAGCCAAATGAACAACTCTTTTTTTAATTTAATGGTTTATATTTTATATATATATATACTTACTTATGGCGCTGCCTACTCCTGATGATTAGTTTTTCAAATCATATGAGCAAAAAATATTTCGCTTTATCTGGGACACTAAACCAGACAAAATAACGCGTGCCTATCTATATAATGAATATGAATTGGGTGGGTTGAGATTATTAAATATAAAGGCACTAAACCTCTCTCTAAAAGCTTCACTTATTCAAAGGTTTTACTTGAACCCTAAATGGTTCTCAAGTAGATTACTAAGAAAAGCTCATCCATTGTTTAAAAATTGCCTTTTTTTAAAATGGCCTTATATATATATATATATATATATATCACATAAGGCCATTTTAAAAAGGCAATATAAGGCCATTTTAAAAAGGCAATTTTTAAACAATGGATGAGCTTTTCTTAGTAATCTACTTAAGAACCATTTAGGGTTCAAGTAAAATCTTTGAATAAGTGAAGCTTTTAGAGTGTAACGGCTGTCTGTGGAAGTAGACCAAGGTGCAGCAGAGGATGTGTTCATCATTAGAATTTAATAGAACAACGTGAACACTATACAAAAAACAAGAAAAATGACAGCCAAAACAGTCCTGTCAGGTGCAAACACTAACAGAAACAATTACCCACAAAACCCCAACAGAAAAACATGCACTTATTTGTGACTCCCAATCAACCACAACGAACTTCAGCTGTGCCTGATTGGGAGCCACGCACGGCCCAAAACAAAGAAATTCAAAAACATAGAAAAAGAACATAGAACGCCCACCCAATGTAACACCCTGGCCTAACCAAAATAAAGAACAAAAAACCCCTCTCTATGGCCAGGGCGTTACATAGAGAGAGGTTTAGTGCTTTTATATACATAATATGCTTTCCAATACATAATATTGTGCACATATCATTGTATAGATAGGCACGCATTAATTTGTCTGGTTGAGCGTCCCAGATAAAGCAAAATATTTTTTGCTGATATGATTTGAAAAACGAATCATCAGGAGTAGGCAGCGCCATAAATTAGTGAGTAAACTGAGATATGACTAAGGAATTAATCAGGGCAATATTTCCATAAATAGACAGGTATTTACCTCTTCATGGTTGCAGGATGTTGGCTATTTTTACGTTTTCTATTGAAATTCATTGTGGAGAGCTTATTTATATATTTTGTGATATGAATACCAAGTATGTCTACTTCACCATCAGCCCATTTTATAGGTAAACTGCAGGGTCATGTAAAAGTTGTATTTTTTAAAGATCCAATACATAATATTGTGCACTTATCATAATTAGGTTTTAGTCCAGAGAGTACAGAAAAGTTATCTAGATCTTCAATGAGACATTGCAGGGATCTAGCTTGCGGACTTAACATGGACACCTTTTTTAAGCCTTGGATTTCTAATCCTCTAATGCTGTTATTGGATCTGATTTTAATAGCGAGCATTTCGGTGGCCATAAGGAATAGATATGGTGACAGCGGGCACCCTTATTTAACTCCTCTTGACAATTCAAAACTCTCTGAGAAGTAGCCGTTATTTACTATTTTACACCTGGGGTTGCTATATTATTATTTTTACCCATTTTATAAGAGAATCACTGAAATTGAAAAAATACAGGCATTTATAAATAAAATCCAGTCTTACTTTATCAAATGCCTTTTCAAAATCTGCTATAAATACCAGGCCTGGCTTCTTAGATGTTTCATGATGTTCTATTATTTCTAGTAGTTGTAGTATATTATCTCCAATGTATCGTCCATGTAAAAAACCTGTATGATCAGGATGAACAATAAATACCTGGTTAAACCCTTTTAATTCTGAGTGCTATGCATTTGGCTAGTATTTTTGCATCAGAACATTGAAATGTAAGGGGCCTCCAGTTTTTTAGATAGTCTGGATCTTTATATTTGCCATCTGGGTCTTGTTTTAATAATAGAGAAATCAGACCTTCCTGCTGACTACCTGACAGACTACAATTTCTATAGGAGTAGTTAGAACAATCTAACAATGGAGTTTTTAGCATATCAAAAAAGGCTTGATATACCTCTACCGGTATGCCATCAAGCCCTGGGGTTTTTCCAGACTGAAAGGATTTCGTAGCCTCAAAAAGTTCTTCCTCTGTAATTTTGCCTTCGCACTGATCTTCCTGTACATATGTTAATTTTAAATTGTTTACATTATTTGGAAAGAATTCCTTACCGTAATCTTCACTCAGTGGGAGAGGATGAGACGGAAAAGAGAACATCTGCCTAAAATATTTTGCTTCCTCTTTTAAAATATCATTCGGAGAATCATAGATGACTCCGTCTTCAGTAATGAGTTTCTGTAAATTATTTTTGTTAGTGTTCCTGTATTGGAGATTCACGAAGAATTTACTCTATTTTTGTAATAGATTACATTAGATCGTTCTTGAATAAATTCCTTAAGTTCTTGTTATTTTTCCTATAACTTATTTTGTATCTCTGTAGTATTGTTTTTATTGATATCTAGCTGTACTATAGGTTCATGTATTTCCCCTGTTTGTCTTGTCTCTTTAGCCAGAAACTGCTTTTTTATTATTGATGAATATTGAATTGAATGACCTCTGAAGGTACATTTAAAGGTATCCCAAACAATATTGGGATTTGCTGAACCTATATTATACTGGAAAAATTCAGTTGTAAATTATTTTGTCTTAGTTAAAAATAAGTTGTCCTCCAGTAAACTTTGATTCAATTTCCAATATCCCTGTCCATGTGGAAATTCTATAAGAGTTATGTGAAGATCAATTAGATGACGATCCGTTCGCATTCTGTCTCCTATTAAAACTTTTTAACCTTTGATACAAGAAAGAAAGAGACAAGAAAGTAGTCAAGATGTCTAGCTTGATTAAGTCTCCTCCATGTACATCTCACTAGGTCGGGTTTTTTAGTTTACAAATATCCACTATTTCTAATGTGTCCATAACATTTGTGATTTTCTTAAGGGCACGGTGATGATAGTTTGTAGGGTGATTTCCTTTACGGTCCATTGAGGTACTTAACACTGTGTTGTAGTCTCCTACCATAATGATTTGATCATTTGTTGCCTGTAAGTTCAATAAATTGGTATAAATATTTTCAAAGAAGAATGGATCATCCTGATTTGGATCATATAGGTTAATGAGCCAAATCTCTTTTTCGGCCACTTTCATATTCAAAAAGATCCACCTTCCTTGCAAATCATTCCTGACTATTTTCACATTCAGATCGAAATTTTTGTTAATTTATATCATCACACCTTTTGAGTTCCTTTGTCCATGACAGGGTGGGCGTATAACAATCAACCACTGCCCCTCCTTTCGTTTTTACCTTATGTAACCTTCTGTCCATACAAAATGTAACATATCATACTAATTTGAGTGTCCAGGATTTTTGTTTACTATGTTACGTCTAGTCTATGATACCAGGCTGTACACGCACGTGTATGCACATGCAAACACCATTCCCTGGTGACTGCCCACACACACCTCCCAGTCCATCATACTGTCACTCACATCTGCTGCCTCCTCATTACCACTCCCTCCCTTCCTCGATTTCCCTTTCTCATCCTCCACTACCTCTCTTTTCTACACTCCCTCTCTCCATTCCTTACCCCTCCCTTTCTTCCTTCCCTCAGTTCCCCTTTCTCCTACTCCTCTATTTCCCCTGCTCTCCTCTACCTAACACACTTTCTCTCTCTTCTGTTGCCTTCTTCCTTCTCCTCCAGCCCTTCATTCCCAATCACTATCCCTCGCTTTCCTATTCTCCTCCTCTACCTCCCTGTCTCTCCCAACCATATCCTCCCCCTATATCCCCCTCTCACTTCCCACTCCCTTCTCACCCCCTACCTTTGGAAGCACATCCTCCAGAACCTCTGAAAGTAGAATAAAAATAACACAGTGCACTACTTTTGAGTTGAAAGAACATAACATTAAAAGAACAATGCTCTACTGTTTTAGCTGTTGGCTGAAGCTAGCTGACATACTGTAGCTCAAATAAAATAAAAATGTATTTGTCACATGCGTTGAGTACAACAGGTGTAGACTTTACCCTGAAATACTTACTTATGAGCCCCTTCCCAACAATACAGGGTTAAAAAGTAAGAAAAAAGGAAATAATAACACTAAATAACACTATAAACAAGGAGTGCCGGTACATTTACATTTACGTCATTTAGCAGACGCTCTTATCCAGAGCGACTTACAATGTGCAAGAATATGAGGTAGTTGAGGTAATATGTTTGTGTAGGCAGGGGTAAGGTAGCGGCAGGTAGTCTAGTGGTTAGAGCGTTGGGCCAGTAACCAAAAGGTTGCTAAATCGAATCCCTGAGCTGACAAGGTAAAAATCTGTTGTTCTGCCCCTGAACAAGGCAGTTAACCCACTGTTCCTAGGCCATCATTGTAAATAAGAGTTTGTTCTTAACTGACTTGCCTAGTTAAATAAATAAAAAAGTGACTAGGCAATCAGGATAGATAATAAATAGAGTAGCAGCAGCAATATATGTGAAAGTATGTCTATGTGCGTGTGTGGTGTCAATATGCATGAGCGTATGTAGTGTGTGTGTTGGAGTATCAGTGTAGTGAGTGTGCATAGAGCTGATGCAAGAGAGTCAGTGCAATTAAAAAGAGGGTCAGGGTGGCCATTTTATGAACTATTCAGCAATCTTATGGCTTGGACTTCAGGAAACAGCAGAGGGAGCAGCCCCCTATCCACATCGACGGGACAGTAGTGGAGAGGGTGGAAAGTTTTAAGTTCCTCGGCGTACACATCACGGACAAACTGAAATGGTCCAACCACACAGACAGCGTGGTGAAGAAGGCGCAGCAGCGCCTCTTCAACCTCAGGAGGCTGAAGAAATTCGGCGTGTCACCAAAAACACTCACAAACTTTTACAGATGCACAATCGAGAGCATCCTGTCGGGCTGTATCACCGCCTGGTACGGCAACTGCTCCGCCCATAACCATAAGTCTCTCCAGAGGGTGGTGCGGTCTGCACAACGCATCACCGGGGGCAAACTACCTGCTCTCCAGGACACCTACAGCACCCGATGTCACAGGAAGGCCAAAAAGATCATCAAGGACAACAACCACCCGAGCCACTGCCTGTTCACCCCGCTATCATCCAGAAGGCAAGGTCAGTACAGGTGCATCAAAGCTGGGACTGAGAGACTGAAAAACAGCTTCTATCTCAAGGCCATCAGACTGTTAAACAGCCATCACTAACATTGAGTGGCTGCTGTCAACATACTGACTCAACTCCAGCCACTTTAATAATGGAAAAATGTATGTAATAAATGTATCACTAGCCACTTTAAACAATGCCACTTCATATAATGTTTACATACCCTACATTACTCATCACATATGTATATACTGTACTCTATACCATCTACTGCATCTTGCCATCTTGATGTAATGTATCACTAGCCACTTTAAACAATGCCACTTCATATAATGTTTACATACCCTACATTACTCATCTCATATGTATATACTGTACTCTATACCATCTACAGCATCTTGCCTATGCCGTTCGGCCATCACTCATTCATATATTTTTATGTACATATTCTTATTCATTCCTTTACACTTGTGTGTATAAGGTAGTTGTTGTGAAATTGTTAGGTTAGATTACTTGTTAGATATTACTGAATGGTCGGAACTAGAAGCACAAGCATTTCGCTACACTCGCATTAACATCTCCTAACCATGTGTATCAGACAAATAAAATTTGATTTGATTTGGGGGTCGAAGCTGTTCAGGAGCCAGGTGGTCCCAGACTTGGCACTCTGGTACCACTTGCCATGAGGTAGCAGAGAGAACAGTCTAGGACTTGGGTGGCTGGAGTTCAGGCGGGCCTTCATGCTTCAGCAAACAAAGGAAAGGGGGGGGGGGGGGGGGGGTGCTCGACAAAAATCACGAGAATGGCTTACCAAGAAAAACCTCCAAAAGGACTAATTCGAGGTAATCCATTGTATAGGAGTCGAACAGGTGAGTGACCTGACCATTGCACTTAGCTCCTATTTCTAGCCTAGTGGCTCATTGAGACACAACAATATAACAAAATTATAATGATAAAATGTTCAAGGTAAATGGCAAATTAATGGACCAAATAAAAAAGATAAATAGTGGGTCTCGTTTACCAATAGGCCATGTCAAAATATACAAAGGTGATATTTTGGTGTCTGTGAATCCGGAGACACAGAGACCCCAAAAATCAAGGCAACAACATTATAGAAACATGGACAGTGAAAAATCATTGTTTAGTCCCTTTGGATCCACAGGGTCTAAGGAGTACTGCCAGAATGCCTCTTTGTTTTAGTTTATGTACGATATTACTTCCTCTTGGTGAAATGTGGATATGTTCTATGGCTACAAAGCGCAGGGAGGAATGTGAACCATGGTTTGCTTCAATGCAGTGGCGCGTGTTTTAATTTAAAATAGGAGCCTTGGCCTCCCGAGTGGCGGTGCGGTCTAAGGCACTGCATCACAGTACTTGAGGCGTCACTACAGACCTGGGTTCAATCCCAGGCTGTGTCACAACCGGCTGTGACCGGGAGTCCCATAGGGCGGCGCACAATTGGCTCAGGGTTGTCTGGGTTAGGGGAGGGTTTGGCCGGGGGAGCTTTACTTGGCTCATTGCTCCCTAGCGACTCCTTGTGGCGGGCCGGGCGCTTGCAGGCTGACGGCGGTCGTCAGCTGAACTGCGTTTCCTTTTACACATTGGTGCAGCTGGCGGGCGGGTGTTAAGAGCGCGGTTTGGCGGGTCATGTTTTGGAGAACGCATGACTCGATCTTCACCTCTCGCAAGCCTGTTTGGGAGTTGCAGAAATGAGACAAGATCGCAATTGGATATCACGAAATTGGGGAGATAAATGCGGTAAAATATAAAGATCGCAGCCTTACGTTCTGCAATGCGAAATTGAAATGCTTGTTTAGTTTCACCAATATAAGCAGCCCTGCAGATGCAAGGGATTAAAGTGAGCAATAACAAATTAATCTCTGCCTTTTTTTGTTGAGTGCTCCAACTCCTTTTTACCTCAAATTAGTCCTTTTGGAAGTTTTTCTTGGTAAGCCATTCTCATGATTTTTGTCATTGTTGTTGAGCACCCCTCCTTTCCTTTGTTTTTCTTGGTAATCCATTGTCTTGGGTGGCTGGAGTCTTGGACAATTTTACGGCCTTTCTCGAGTGGTATAAAGGTCCTGGATGGCAGGGAGCTCAGCCCCAGTGATGTACTGGGCTGTACGCATTACCCTCTGTAGCGCATTATGGTCAGATGCCAAGCAGGTGTATAACCAAGTGGTGATGCAGCCAGTCAAGAAGCTCTCAATGGTGCAGCTGTATAGCATTTTGAGGATCTGAGGGCCCATGTCAAATCTTTTCAGCCTCCTGAGGGTGAAGAGGTGTTGTCGTGCCTTCTTCACGAATGTGTTGGTGTGTCTGCACCATGATGGGTCCTTAGTGAGCAGCATACCACCCTGCAACCCACTGCTGGCTTGCAGGGTTGGTCCTGTTGGTCCCTGGATGGGAGACCAGATGCTGCTGGAAGTGGTGTTGGAGGGCCAGTAGGAGGTCTAAAAAAATATCCCAATGCCCCAGGGCAGTGATTGGGAACATTGCTCTGTGTAGGGTGCTGTCTTTTCGGATGGGATGTTAAACGGGTGTCCTGACTCTCTGTGGTCACTGAAGATCCCATGGCACTTATTGTAAGAGTAGGGGTGTTAACTCCAGTGTCCAGCCTAAATTCCCAATCATCCCCAGCTTACAATTGACTTATTCATCCCCCTCCTCTCCCCTGTAACTATTCCCCAGATAGTTGTTGTAAATTATAAAGTGTTCTTAGACAACTTACCTGGTAAAATAAAAGTGATGTGGACACTGACAAATTTGAAGCTCTTGACCTGCTCCACTGCAGCCCTGTGGAAGGGGGTGTGATTGGCCTTCTGTTTCCTGTAGTCTACAATTAGCTCCTTTGCCTTGACAGGTTGTTGGTCTGGCACCACACTGCCAGGACTCTGACCTCCTCCCTATAGGCTGTCTGTGATCAGGCCTACCACTGATGTATCATCTGCAAACGTAATGATGGCGTTGAAGTCGTGCGTGTGTGAACTGTTAGTACAGGTGGGGACTTAGCACGCACCTCTGAGGGGCCCTGTGTTGAGCGTCAGCACAGCGGATGTGTTGTTGCCTAACCTTACCACCTGGGGGGCGGCCTTTCAGGAAGTCCAGGATCCAGTTGCAGAGGGAGGTGTTTTGTCCCAGGGTCCTTAGCTTAGTGATGAGCTTGGAGGGCACTATGGTGTTGAACACTGAGTTGTAGTCAATGAACAGCATTCTCATGTAAGTGTTCCTTTTGTCCAAGTGGGAAAGGGCAGTGTGGAGTGCAATAGAGATTACGCCATCTGTGGATCAGTTGGGTCGGTATGCAAATTGGAGTGGGTCCAGGGAGTCTGGGATGATTGTGTTGATGTGACGCATGACCAGCCTTTCAAAGCATTTCATGGCTACAGATGTGCTACGGGGCGATAGTAATTTAGACAGGTTACCTTGGCGTTATTGGGCACAGGGACAATGGTGGTCTGCTTGAAACATGCAGGTATTACAGACTGGGTCTGGGAGAGGTTGAAAATATCAATGAAGACACTTGCCAGCTGGTTAGCACATGTTCTGAGTACACGTCCAGGTAATCAGTCTGGTCCTGCGGCCTTGTCAATGTTAACATTTTTAAAAGGTCTTACTTACACCAGCTACTGAGAGCAGGATCGAACAGTCATCTGGAACAGCTGGTGCTGTCATGCATGGTTCAGTGTTGCTAACATTGAAGTGAGCACAGAAGGCATTTAGCTCGTCTGGTAGGCTTGTGTCACTGGGCAGCTCGCGGCTGGGTTTCCCTTTGTAATCTGTGATAGTTTGCAAGCTGTGCCACATCCGACAAGCTTCAGAGCCGGTGTAGTACGATTCGATCTTAGTCCTGTATAAACGCTTTGCCTGTTTGATGGTTTGTCGGAGGGCGTAGCAGGATTTTTTATTAGCGTCTAGATTAGTGTGGCACATCTTGAAACAAAAGCTCTAGTCTTTAGCTCAGTGCGGATGTTGCCTGTAATCTATGGCTTCTAGTTGGGATATGTGCGTACAGTCATTGTGGGGATGACATCGTCGATGCACTTATTAATTAAGCCGGGGGACTGATGTGTTAAACTCCTCAATACCATTGGATGAATCCCAGAACATATTCCAGTCTGTGCTAGAAACAGTCCTGTAGCTTAGCATCCGCTTCATTGGACCACTTATGTATTGAGCGCATCACTGGTACTTCCTCTTTGAGTTTTTGCTTGTAAGCAGGAATCAAGAGGAGACAGTTATGGTCAGATTTACCAAGTGGAGGGTGAGGGAGAGCTTTTTATGTGTCTCTGTGTGTGGAGTAAATGCAGAAATGAGGTAAAACAGATTTCAATTGTCCTGCATTAAAATCACCAGCCACTAGGAGCGCTGCCTCTGGGTGAGCATTTTCTTGTTTGTTTATGGCCCTACACAGCTTGTTGAGTGCGGTTTTAGTACCAGCATCGGTTTGTGGTCCCTACAGGTCGTTTTCCTCTCTCCCATTTTCAGAGAGGATAAACTGCAGCCCGATGGCACACGCACACGCACGGACACACATAAAACAGAGAGAGCGAGAAATAGAGAATGGAGAGAGAGAGAGAGAGAGAGAGAGAGAGAGAGAGAGAGAGAGAGAATGAGAGAGAGAATGAGAGAGAGAATGAGAGAGAGAGAGAGAAAAGAGACACACACCACTCACATACATACATACCCACACACACCGGCCCTGACGGAGGTTGTGAATGATATCTGGCCTGAGGTGCGGTGGGGATGATTAGGATTCACACCAAACTCAGTTTGCCCTCAATAACAAATCACATCCCTAGTGCTCTGGGGCCACAGAAGAGGGGATCAGCTTACATATCAGCTCCTAGCAACTGCCAGCTGTACTGTACTGAAGAGTATGGCTGCATCTCAAATGACACCCTTTTACCTATAAAGTGCACAACTTTTGATCAAAATCCCAAAGGGCTCTGGTCAAAAGTAGTGTACTATGTAGAGAATAGTGTACATTTGCGATGCAGAGTATCTGTCTGCTTCTGGGACTGATACTACTGCTGGTGGGACTGATAGGCTGCTGCAGGACTGCAGGATGAGCAGAGATAATCCGTGGACTGAGGGGAACTCAACAGCGGTAGGTTACCTTATAAAATACACCACTACTACACTATTAAAAATTACTGCTGTCATTTAGCTACAGCCCAAAATATGTGCACTGTTCTGACAAGAGTGACTTTTCAATTAATTGTACAATCATTCATGAAATCATTTGTTGGCATCAAGCCTGGCCTGATAAATCAAAGTACATCATGTGTCTAATAAACACACAATGGAAGGATAACAGCTCTATTTAGACACACACCAGCACCTAAGCCACATCCAAAAGAAGGACATTAGACAGATGCCTTTTCTCCAACATTGTCTAATGTCTCATGTAGTGAGAGAATGAAGACCTCTGGAAAACATTTTAATGAAACTCTCTCTCTTTATATTGCTTGTGTTCTGTTGGCCCCTGGAGGCCTTTGGCGCAGCTCCACCATCTGGTGCTGGGGGCCCAGTGAGGCAGAAAAGAGGCCCAGATGACAGAGACCATATCCCAGCCCAGGCTCCTGCATCAGCCCCCTCTCTACGTCCCTGCACCCCTCTTTCTCTCTACGTCCCTGCACCCCTCTTTCTCTCTACCTCCCTGTATGCCTCCCTCTCTACCTCTCTCTCTCTCCTGCATGCCTCTCTACCTCCGTACATCACCCTCTCTCTACCTCTATCTTTTTACCAGGGGAGAAGTTAAAGAGCAGTCAGATAGAGGGAGAGAGGGAGAGAGGGAGGGACAGACAGCGTGAGACAGAGGGCTGTTTAATATGCAGCACCAGAGAGAGATGCAAGGAAAGAGATAGGGAGGGGGAGAGAGAGGGGTGCAGGGATGGAGGTAGAGATGAAGAGTGTGAGGTAGAGAGGAAGAGAATGTGCAGGGACGAAAAAAGACAAATACAGGGAGGTATAGAATGTGAGAAGCAAGGAGAGAAAGAGAGAGAGAGGGGCAGAGAGAGAGGAAGAGAGAGAGAGGGAGGGGGCAGAGACAGAGATATGCTCCTGGGAAAGAGTGACAGAGAAAGGGCTGCTGCCTGACTGGATGGCTGCATAGATGAGCCTCATTTCCCAACGCCATCTGTTACCAGTCCCTGCGCGGCCACACAGTCGTGGGTGAACAGGGAGTACAGGAGGGGACTAAGCACGCACCCCTGAGGGGCCCCTTCACTGGAACTTTCTGTTTAAGCTTTTGCTTGTAAGCAAGAATCAGGAGGATAGAGTTATGGTCAGATTTTCCAAATGGTGGGCAAGGGAGAGCTTTGTATGCGTTTCTGTGTATGGTTTTTTTTTGCCTCTATTTGCACACGTGACATGCTGGTAGAAATGTGGTAAGACGGATTTCAGTTTTCCTGCATTAAGATCACTGGCCATTATGAGTGCCGCCTCTAGATGAGCATTTTTTTGTGGTGGTAAATAGACAGCTACAAAAATATAGATGAAAACGCTCATTGTAAATAGTATGATCCACAGCTTATCATGAGCTAATCTAACTCAGGCGATTGCGCACCAGCTGTCGTTAACAAAGATACACACACACCCTCCCTTGTGCTAAAACACACAAAATAGAAGGTTTAGTCAGGAGCCCGTAAAACGGCTGCTGTGCAACTGAGCGCCATTCTAAAGATACTGTTTATTATCTGTAACTTTATTCCTCGTTATATGTACATACAATACATCAAATCTAATTTTATTGGTCACATACACATATTTAGCGGATCTTATTGCGGGTGTAGCGAAATGCTTGTGTTCCTAGCTCCAACAGTGTAGTAGTATCTAACAAATCCCAACAATACACAAATATAAAAGTAAAAGAATGGAATTAAGAAATATATAAATATTAGGATGAGCAATGTCGGAGTGGCATTGACTAAAATACAGTAGAATATAATACAGTATATGAGATGAGTAAAGCAGTATGTAAACATTATTAAAGTGACTAGTGTTCCATTATTAAAGTTGCTAGTGATTCCATGTCTATGTATATAGGGCAGCAGCCTCTAAGGTGCAGGGTTGAGTAACCAGACGGTAGCCGGCTAGTGATAGATATTTAACAGTCTGAAAAGTATGTGGACACCTGCTCATCGAACATCTCATTCCAAAATCATTGGCATTAATATGGAGTTGGTCCCCCCTTTGCTGCTATAACAACCTCCACTCTTCTGGGAAGGCTTTCCACTAGATGTTGGAACATTGCTGCGGGGACTTGCTTCCATTCAGCCACAAGAGTATTAGTGAGGTCGGGAACTGATGTTGGGCGATTAGGCCTGGCTCGCAGTAGGCGTTCCAATTCATCCCAAAGGTGTTTGATGGGGTTGAGGTCAGGGCTCTGTACAGGCCATTCAAGTTCTTCCACACTGATCTCGACAAACCATTTCTGTATGGACCTCGCTTTGTGCATGCTGAAACAGGAAAGGGCCTTCCCCAAACTGTTGCCACAAAGTTGGAAGCACAGAATCGTCTAGAATGTCATTGTATGCTGTAGCGTTAAGATTTCCCTTCACTGGAACTAAGGGGCCTAGCCCGAACAATGAAAAACAGCCCCAGACCATTATTCTTCCTCCACCAAACTTTACAGTTGCCACTATTCATTCGGGCAGGTAGCATTCTCCTGGCATTCGCCAAAACCAGATTTGTCCGTCGGACTGGAAGATGGTGACGAGTGATTCATCACTCCAGAGAAAGTGTTTCCACTGCTCCAGAGCCCTTGGCGGCGAGCTTTACACCACTCCAGCTGACACTTGGCATTGCGCATGGTGATCCCAGGCTTGTGTGCGGCTGCATTTCACTGTTCGTCTACACCTGTTATTTACGAAGCATGTGACAAATAAAATGAAATGTTTGAGCTGAAAGCTCCACTTATGTCGAACTTCCCACTGCAACACAGGCAGAACACAGCAGAGAGACACCGTGCATAACTAATGAGTCTACATGTGGTCATGTACTCTCCTTCTCTCTCTCCCTCTCTCTATTTGTTCTTCCACTCAGTCTCTTCCTCTTGCTCTCTTCTGTCTCTCTTCACCGCTTTCTCTCCCTCTCTCTTTGTCTTTCTTTGCTTTCTCTCTCTCCATCGTACAGCAGCTCACAGTCTTCACCCACCCACTCAGTGTCAACCCGACGCTGTGATTTAAACAGTGGGCATAACCCAACACTTTAGCAGTACACAGCTGAGATAAATGAAGCTGCCAACCTGTTTGTAGGTCACCCAGTAAGACTAAAGTCTGTGTTGTACTGCCTTGTGGAAAAGCATGTACATACAGAGGTATTACAGTGTTTGATGTAACATCGTGGCTATATAGGAGCCTGTTGTTAATAGAATTAGTCTGATGAAGTAGTTTATTGTATAAAGGGGATGTAAAGATATTTTAAACGGATGCATGGTCTCTTGTGTTTTCTATGAGTTTGAATTGAGATCCAGGTTTCATGTTCATAAAGCATCTTGAGGGATGATCTAGGATCAGGTCCCCCCTGTCCATATAATCATATCACTTATGATCTAAAGGCAAAACTGGTCCTAGATCTGAACTCTTTCTCTGAGACGCTGTATGAATACAGGCCCTGATTCACAGACTTTGTTTAATCTTGTTTGGACAGCATTTATTGAAGATTAGCCCACATAGGGGAAGCCATGGTGACCTACTGGGAATTCTGGGAAGGAAATTCAGTGCTCAGAAAATGTGTCAATGACTGTGCCTCCAAGACACTGTTTCTTCTCTCCACACACAGACACACACTTACACACACACACACACATTTCTTTTCTCCACATCTCAGAGGACCAGACAGTAGGGGAGGACACTTTACTTGGAGAGTTGTCTGGATGGCCTACATTCAGAGTTTGTTAAGGCGTGAAAGTGTGTCAAATCCCTGGGTTCGAGACCAAAAATACAACCTTGTGGTTGAGTGCAGTCCCTAGGTGCAATGGTATTATTTTAAAGCCTGGCACGCAAGGATAGGTGTAGGACGATGCAGGTTGATCATGCTGTTGGAAATATACTATCCGCTTACAACCTTTAGATAACTTCAATAGATTCCATTAGGTCAACATTTAGTTGAGGCACAATGTAAAACTTTTAAATAAGTCAATTGTAGTAAATCTCTTTAGGTGGGAAAATACATTTCATATTTCACTAAAGAACAATGGAGAGAGAGAGAGAGAGAGAGAGAGAGAGAGAGAGAGAGAGAGAGAGAGAGAGAGAGAGAGAGAGAGAGAGACCTCGGCCTAAACATCAGCACCACATGCACCTTCCACAAAGCTGTGAACGATCTGAGAGACAAGGCAGGAAGGTCCTATGCCATCAAACGGAACACCAAATAATGCATGCAAAGCAGAATTAGGCCAATACCCGCTAATTACCAAAATCCAGAAAAGAGCCGTTAAATTCTACAACCACCTAAAAGAAAGCGATTCCCAAACCTTCCATAACAAAGCCATCACCTACAGAGAGATGAACCTAGAGAAGAATCCCCTAAACAAGCTGGTCCTGGGGCTCTGTTCACAAACACACCCCACAGAGCCCCAGGACAGCAACACAATTAGACCCAACCAAATCATGAGAAAACAAAAAGATAATTACTTGACACATTGGAAATAATTAACAAAAAACCAGAGCAAACAAGAATGCTATTTGGCCCTAAACAGAGAGTACACAGTGGCAGAATACCTGACAACTGTGACTGACCCAAATTTAAGGAACGCTTTGACTATGTATAGACTCAGTGAGCATAGCCTTGCTATTGAGAAAGGCCTCCGTAGGCAGACCTGGCTCTCAAGGGAAGACAGGCTATGTGCACACTGCTCACAAAATGAGGTGGAAACTGAGCTGCATTTCCTAACCTCCTGCCATATTAGAGACACATATTTCCCTCAGATTACACAGACCCGCAAAGAATTTGAAAACAAACCCAATTTTGATAAACTCCCATATGATGCTGCCATCACAGCAGCAAGATTTGTGACCTGTTGCCACAAGAAAAGTGAAGAACAAACACAGAGAACCCATATTTATGTTTATTTATTTTCCTTTTTGTACTTTAACTATTTGCACATAATATGACATTTGAAATGTCTTTATTCTTTTGGAACTTTTGTGAGTGTAATGTTCACTGTAAAAAAAATGTATTGTTTATTAAACTTTTGTTTATTATCTATTTGTAATCTTTCTTTAACTAGGCAAGTCAGTTAAGAACAAATTCTTATTTACAATGACGGCCTAGGAACAGTGTGTTAACTGCCTTGGTCAGGGGCAGAACGACAGATTTTCACCTTGTGAGCTCAGGGATTCCATCAAGCAACCTTTCGGTTACTGGCCCAACGCTCTAACCACTAGGCTTCCTGCCACCCCATTTCACTTGCTTTGGCAATGTAAACATATGTTTCCAATACCAATAAAGCCCTTAAATTGACATTGAATTGAATTGAGAGCGAGAGACATTGATCCCCCGGTACTATAATCACTTTATTTAGATTCTCCTTCTCTCTCTCCCAGGGTATTTCAATACAACTTACCCCAGAAAGGTCACACTAAAACAAAGGAGATGTGTTCTATTCCAAAGACTGGCTTCGTCCCAAATTGTACCCTTTTCCCTATATAGTGTATTACTTTTGGCCAGAGCTCCAAGTCACTGACAAGGATGATAATCCACAGTAACGCATCGCTCAGACCAGACAAGTGGCATATTTTCCAATTTACACAATACACTGAATGAAAACTAAGAGGGACAGACAGGACGTCAAGTCAAATGGCTGCAGTCAGACATTAGAGCCAATCAGCAGTTTACACGTCTCACCTCGCTTCTCCTCTTATGTCTGTCTGTTGTGCAGCCGCCACAGACCCAGGGTGCATCTCAAGTCTAGCACGGCTAGCATGGCTTCTTCCCCTCATCTCTTCTCCTTATGGCTTCCTCTCTACTCCATCTGGCTTCCTTTCCTCGTCTCCTCTCCCTCTGCATTTATCCATAAACAAAGGAATGGTGGAAGCAATATAGTGGAAGCCTACTGGGAAGGAAATGAGACAAGAGAAGGAGAATAAGGACAGGAGGCAACTTTAGACTATAGTGGTACCTCTCCCAAGTGTGTCAAACTGTGGGTGACTGTGCTGTTGCTCAATATATTATTGACTGAGGCTTCAGAAAATTGCTGCAGTGACACTGTGGATGTAGGTATTTCTTCGTACCACAACCCTGCCCCCATTCTGTCCTTTCTCTGCTATTCCTGAGGATTGCCATGCATATTGAATCAAGCCTGCCGCTGGGAGGGAGTGTGTTTGTGTGTGTCTTTTACAAAGTATCAACACTTGACAGATAGGGAAAGAGAGCCCTCGTGTGGCAACTCCTGTTACTACAACCTGTGCGTGTTGTTATCAACGCTAACAACTCTACGTTAGTGTTTCTCAATCCATTCCTAGCCTGGCTAGGGTTTGCACATTTATGTGCTAGCCAAGCACTATAATTCATCTCATCGAGGGCTGGGTAAGCACAAAAACGGATATCCTGGTAGCATCCCACAGGAATGGATTGCACACCTCTATTACAAACCACTAAACACAGGAGTTCTACTAGGTCTATGATCAAATCAGTTTGCACTGCATATTTTGGCTCGTTCAAATACATTAAAGTCCGCTTTGCAAGTGCCATTGTAACTGGGCCCACACTAGTCTTTGTAAGGTGGATGTTATAACGATAATTATTATGCGCTGCCATCGGTAGTAGGGGCATCTGCTTAGACAATAAACATTGGCTGTGTCCCAAATGTAATGCAATGCAAACCTCGGAGGTCCTGAGGGGATATGTGTCACTAACTGCACTGATTATGTGCATATTTGATTAGTGTTTACTGCTATGCTAATGATGAAAGTAAATTCAATGCCTCCAAAGAGAAGTCTATTGGGTCATTCAGAGTCTCATAATGCCGTCTAGCTACACTCAATGTGTGTGGTGCCAGAAGACGTCCAGGGTGCCCCCCCATGTTTAATTAACTGCAAATCATATTCTTCACCTTTTTGTTGAAATTACGAAAATGTAAGTGGTTGGGTGCTGGTTAGAAATTGATATCCTGTTGAAATAACCGGATTATCTGCGGGTCACTAACTGTTACTTTATGTACTGGCTGGTGTATATCGTGTTTGCCAGAGTTAGGTGGCGAAGGTCTGGGCGCTCCTGCTTCCGTAACTACCCAGTCATACCAAAATCTAGCATCGTTAAACCAGCCTGGTATAGCAAACTCATGTTCTGTTTCACGTCACGTGTCAAATTGACAAAAAATGCAGAGGGATTAAATATAAATGAACAGGTTGAATCTCTGTTGACGCATTAGTCTCTGCATCGTAGCAGCATCAGTTTGGCTCTGAACACAATAGGGTGTCGCCCAAGGTCACAGAGGTTTTTCGCAGTCTGAAAGGACATAACAATGGAGTTTTTCAACAGTGATGGAGGTCTAGGAGCTGGCAAGCTTCCCCCAGGAACGAATAGCAGTGCAATATTGTTTAGCTTGGAGTGGTGGGCCAACATCAAAGCGGAGATGTCTGCCAGGCCAGCCACACAGGAACCCTACCTGCAAGAGTTGAGTGCCATCAACGTAAGTTATGACGCTGTGATAGAAGTACCAGGTGAGTTTGTGTACAGAGAACCAAGGGGGACCTAGTAACCTTAGAGACAGCAGTAGTAAGGTGCCAGGTATGATGCCAACAAAAAGAGTGCAAAGCCGGAGACGATTCAGCGTGAGTTGCAGCAGTAGTTTGCATCGTAGCAGCATTGGTTCGGCTCTGAACTCACACGAAGGTTCTTCAGTCTGGACACAATGGAACCCTTCAGACAGAGCACTTCATTTAAGTCTTATCGTTGTGAGAAAATGCATTAGAAATATTCAGTTCATACGCGCTTCATGTCTACAAAGAGAAAAACACAGGACCGGTGTATGAGACTGTCACCACAGGCTAAACACAACCCACCTCAGTAATTCACCATGTAATGTATTGGGTAACACCATTCAACATTTTTAAAGGAGAATATAGCCAGTCAACAATAGAGACGTCTGGTCAGGAGGCCTTTAATGGAAGATTCGCTCAAATTAAGGGGATGTATTGATTGGTTCTCAAATGTTTTTCTTGGGGGATTTGAAAAACCAAGTTGTGTAATGCAAGGGGCGGCGCGTGGCTGTTTGCTGAGACTAGAGAACCAACCAGTAAAAGCAGAGCCACCGCGTCATTATCGACGCATCATGCCAACTGCATCAAAATAGCCTTTCCAGACTGAAGTCAGGAGGACTTAAGACTTTGGTATGAGGTATGCGCCAGACTACCTATATCCCAAAAACGACTTTGAACATAACCATATTCAAGCACACTGCAAATGTAATAGTGTACAGATAAACATGTCAAATATACATGCTTTTTAAAATCCAGGACATGTTGAGGAAATTACAAAAACAGGACAGTTTCAGACTTTTTTTCCCAAAGTTTTTTTATTCGATGACAATATACAAGAACATCTTGAGCACGAGGAACATCCCTGATTCTCCGGGCTCACTGTAGGGAAACAGAGGAAGAGAAGTTAGTTCACCTGCAAAACAGAAATTCACAATCTCCACTTACAACAACTCTACTGGGGGGGGGGGGCACAACTCAACTAGAGGAAGAGGGGTAATTGGGCTGAGGGTCCGAAGGGTAATAGTATTGAAATTGGGAACAGATGCATTTGCTAGAGACGAAGCTCAACCTACATATTTCAAAAAAAAAATATGTAAATGCATCCAAATGAAAAACTGTCATATTGCAGTTAACTGACATTTTTCAGCTCAGTGAAGAATTTATTGGGCAGTAGAGTATAAAATAATATTGAAGTATATAGCAAAGTACAGTTGAAGTTGGAAGTTTACATACACCTTAGCCAAATACATTTAAACTTCTCACAATTCCTGACATTTAATCCTAGTAAAAATTCCCTGTCTTGGGTCAGTTAGGATCAGCACTTTATTTTAAGAATGTGAAATGTCAGAATAAATAGTAGAGTGTGATTTATTTTCACTTTTATTTATTTCATCACATTTCCAGTGGGTCAGAAGTTTACATACACTCAATTAGTATTTGGTAGCATTGCCTTTAAATTGTTTAACTTGGGTCAAACGTTTCAGGTAGCCTTCCACAAGCTTCCCAGAATAAATTGGGTGAATTTTAGCCCATTCCCCCTGACAGAGCTGGTGGAACTGAGGCAAGTTTTATAGACTTCCTTGCTCGCACACACTTTTTCAGTTTTGCCCACAAATTTTCTATAGGATTGATGTCAGGGCTTTGTGATGGCCACTCCAGTACCTTGGCTTTGTTGTCCTTAAGCCATTTTGCCACAACTTTGGAAGTATGCTTGGGGTCATTGTCCATTTGGAAGACCCATTTGAGACCAAGCTTTAACTTCCTGACTGATGTCTTGAGATGTTGCTTCAATATATCCACATTATTTTCCTTCTCATGATGCCATCTATTTTGTGAAGTGCACCAGTCCCTCATGCAGCAAAGCACCCCCACAACACGATGCTGCCACCCCCGTGCTTCACGGTTGGGATGATGTTCTTCGGCTTGCAAGCCTCCCTTTTTCCTCCAAACATAACGATGGTCATTATGGCCAAACAGCTCATTTTTGTTTCATCAGACCATTTCTCCCAAAAGTACAATCTTTATCCCCATGTGCAGTTGCAAACCGTAGTCAGGCTTTTTTATGCCTGTTTTGGTGCAGTGGCTTCTTCCTTGCTGAGCTGCCTTTCAGGTTATGTCGATATAGGACTCGTTTTACTGTGGATATAGATACTTTTGTACCCGTTTCCTCCAGCATCTTCACAAGGTCCTTTGCTGTTGTTCTGGGATTGATTTGCACTTTTCGCACCAAAGTACGTTCATCTCTAGGAAACAGAACGCGTCTCCTTTGTCAGTGGTATGACGGCTGCATGGTCCCACGGTGTTTATACTTGCGTATAATTGTTTGTACAGATGAACGTGGTACTTTCAGGCATTTGGAAATTGCTCCCAAGGATGAACCTGACTTGTGGAGGTCTACAATTTTTTTTCTGTCTTGGCTGATTTCTTTAGATGTTCCCATGATGTCAAGCAAAGAGGCACTGAGTTTGAAGGTAAGCCTTGAAATACATTCACAGGTACACCTCCAATTGACTCAAATGATGTCAATTAGCTTATCAGAAGCTCCTAAAGCCATGACATCATTTTCTGGAATTTTCCAAGCTTTTTAAAGGCACAGTCAACTTAGTGTATGTAAACTTCTGACCCACTGGAATTTTGATACTGTGAATTATAAGTGAAATAATCTGTCTGTAAACAATTGTTGGAAAAATGACTTGTGTCATACACAAAGTAGATGTCCTAACCGACTTGCCAAAACTATAGTTTGTTAACAAGAAATTTGTGGAGGGGTTGAAAAACACATTTTAATGACGCCAACCTAAGTGAATATAAACTTCAACTGTATATTGTATTAAATGAAACTAGGAACTTTAACATTTCAGAGAAAAGTCGTATGACTAGGCACGTGGTTCAGTTGTCTCACATCGAGACAGTGGGCTATAAATTATTATCATCTTAGACATGCTTTAATAAACAACCACCAAAGGTCACCGCTCATAACGCATGTTAGCATAACTGTACTGAGCGTTTGATCAATACATAGTCATAATAAAAGAGTTTAATAGGAGAATAAGAATGGTAATCGTTTAGAAGCAATTAAATCGTTTTTTTTTGTTGATATGACGTTAGTTGATATTATAATATTTGTCAGAGAATAAGTACCACCAGCCAGGGTAGGTTTAGGAGTTTGGGGGAAAAGGGGGATGGAAGATGGGTTGAAGTAGTAAGGATGCGTGCTTGTAGATAAGGTTGTTGGAAGACTACAGGTGAGATCTCTACAGGTGAGGTACCAAGAGATAAGATTCAATGTGCAATTCAACACAATATAACACACCATGCCCTGTTTTCTTTATACCTGTAACAGACACCTCATTTCTGTAAAAAAAAATCCATGGGAGGCAAAATAAAAGGCAAAAGGATGAAGAAAGTAATGTTAAACTCTTTTACTTCAAATAATTCACACTCCTATTGTAGATCTCTGAATGGCATAAGATTTGAGCCTATAGATGAATTTCATTCAGTTGGGGCCAATTCCACCAAGGAAAAGAATACAAAATCAAAGCTAAATGCTGAGCGCCAGATGCGGACATGTCAATAAATGCACACAAATGCAGCTTCTAGATACGTCCCTCAATACATTCCTGCAGGATCCCTGGGGGATGCACATGTGTGTTTTAGCCCAGCACTGAGACTTGATTAGTTGAATTATGCGTGTTTGTACTGGGATAAAACAAAAATGTGTACTGCATTGGGGTCCTTAAGGAATGAATTGAGAAACTGCTCTAGTTCCTAGTCTTTCAGAGATCCACTAGGCAACCTACTGTTGAGTCTTAGGACCACACTATACGGTTCAACCTGGGATCTAAACCACTATTAGTGCTCAGTTCACACTCGCCAACATTAGTGTCATGAGTTAGAATGAGCAGCTAAGTATTAACTGGTAGGTGACTGAACTGAAACCCAATGTGGATGTTAGATAAATCCACATGTAAAAAGGCACCGTAGCTTTTTAGGTTATATAATGGGAAGATGGGGATGAAGTCTAACAGGAGTTAGCTAGGAACATCACCCCTAAGTAGTAGTATCTGCACACAGCAGTTAGTCTACTGATGAAAACAACATTTACCTTCTACATTCCCGAAGAACAGTAGATAAGAGAAGATGACAATGCATATTAAAACAGTAAGAACGTATAAATAAAGAAAGTACTAACAGACTTGGGAAGAAGGAAAGATACACATGTAATTAATGATTAATACGAAATAAGTGAAACTTGGGGTGCGTTTCAATAGTCTCAAGAAATTCCCTCTTCCCTCCATCTGAACTGATGTGAAATTCGCTTGGGTGAAAGCAGCCATCTAGCATTATGCATTCACCAACTCTGCTGATTTACAGTGCAGATGAAGGAGAATAAAAGGAGCTATTGTAAAAATGTGACTATTGAAATGCATCCATCCTTGAACAAGAATAATGTACCATAGGGAGAATGGCCACATTACCTTTTTGCCAGCAGCGCCCACACTGGCTTTCTTGGTGCCTCGTACTTTCTTCATTCTGTTCTTGCGTTCCTTGCGCTGTTTTCTGGAGGACTTCTTCTTCTCATAGAGACCGTGCTGTGAGAACAGAAAACCAAACATTTTAACCAAACAGCACTGCGTCCACTGTGTGTGGGTTATCTTTCCATTAGTCAGCATCACTGGCAGACAATACTTGATAATGATGGGACTCATAGAAACTATGTACAGACTTGGTGTCATACAAATAGAAAATATTGCCTAAAAACTGCTATATCCATTCAATTGGTGCATTCCACAAACA
Source organism: Salmo salar (assembly GCF_965601325.2). Taxonomy (NCBI): domain Eukaryota; kingdom Metazoa; phylum Chordata; class Actinopteri; order Salmoniformes; family Salmonidae; genus Salmo; species Salmo salar. The sequence continues at coordinate 75,004,814 of NC_138291.1, forward strand.
AAGGCCCACTTGTTTCCATTTTTCCAGCATCCACTCACCCTGGCCAGTCTGTGCTTGGGCTCGTTTTTCTTAGCGTAGTCGAGAGAGTCGTAGACCATGGCGAAGCCCGTCGTCTTGCCGCCACCAAACTGGGTCCTGAAGCCAAAGACGAACACCACATCAGGGGTGGTCTTGTACATTTTGGCCAGCTTCTCCCGGATCTCAGTCTTGGGGACTGTGGCTTTGCCCGGATGGAGGACATCGACAACCTGGAAGCGGAGACAATGGACAAAAGTTTATGACCATGCAGCACTAGAAAACTAGCACACAAGTGATCTTGATGCTTCCTAACATTTAACAGATCATTTAATCAATAGACCATCAGGGCAGATCATGACGGTCTTTTGATCTACTGATAGCGGTCAGCTGAACACTCAGTATGAAGAGATGTTTTGTTTTGGTGGTATACAGTGGTAGGAAAGAAACATTTTGGCTTACCATTTGCTTCCTCTGAAGCAGCCGGTTTGTCATGAACTTTCGGGTTCTGACTGTCACTGTGTCGTTCTGAAAGTAGATGGGGGAACAGAGTTTAGGGACCCTACACACATCTAGATACTATACACACACGTAGCAAGACACGTAGTATACATCAACACAAGTATTGAAACAAGACATTGGCTTTGTCAGGTAGCAAGTTAGTTAGCAGGCCATTATGAAAAGTTACTTGTTGCATTACAATTACACATCAGATTACAAATCAACTGTTACTCTAACAGTGAAATGCTTAATTATGGGCCCTTCACAACAATGCAGAGAAAGAGGAAAAAATGTAAACGTAATAAAAAGGTAAAAACAATTCGTAACAATAATGTGGCTATATACACGATACCAGCACCGGGTTGATGTGCAGGGGTACGAGGTAGATATGTACATATAACTAGGAATTAAGTGACTAGGCAAAAGGATAGATAAACAGCGCATGTGACAAGGCAAAAAAGTTAGTGCAAAAAGGGTCAATGCAGATAGTTAAATAGTTTACCAAATAGTTACCCGGACTAACTATTAGCAGTCTTATGGCTTAAGGTTAGAAGCTGTTCAGGGTCCTGTTAGTTCCAGACTTGGTGCATCAGCACCACTTGCCATGCGATACCAGAGAACAGTCTATTACTTGAGTGGCTGGAGTGACAATTTTTAGGGCCTTGTTCTGACACAGCCTGGTATAGAGGTCCTGGATGAGTTCCGCCACTGATGTACTGGGCTGCATGCACTACCCTCTGCAGCGCCTTGTAGTAGGATGCCAAGCAGTTGCCATACCAAGCGCTGATGTAGCCAGTCAAGATGCTCTCAATAGTGCAGCTGTATAACTTTGAGGATCTGAGGGCCCATGCCAATTCCTTTCAGCCTCCTGAGCAGGAAGAGGCTTTGTCGTGCCCTCTTTACAACTGTCTTGGTATGTGGACCATGATAGATCCTTAGTGATGTGGACACAGAGGAACTTAAAGCTCTCGACCCGCTGCACTACAGCCCAGTCGATATGAATGGGGGTATGTTTGGCCCTCCATTTCCTGTAGTCTACTCTCAGCTAGTGTCTAGCTGATGTTGAGGGAGCGGTTGTTCTCCTGGCATCTTCCCTATAGGCTTTCTCATCATTGATCAGGCCTACCACCGTCATGTCATCAAACGTATCATGCCATGCAACAAGAGGTAGCTAGCAAACTACATTACTTGGATTTAGCAGCTAGATAGATACGAGTGACAAGTCCAAGATATACTTTTGAGGACAGTCCTAAACCAAATCATAGCGACAGGTTACTGCATCAATAACTAACATCCTGGCTATCTACTGTAGCCAACCAAGGCAAGTTAACTAGCTAAGTTAGCTTCCATCTACTCAAATCATGTAAACGAACCACTTCAAACACCGGAGCACTTCTGGACAGGTTGACTACAAGGAACATGACAAAGATCATGCATTTGTGGTAACTTAGCGTTAGTCATCTTGTCGGAACTAGCTAGTTACCAGAATCCTAATACCACTTTACAAGTGACATACTGTGCCAGGGAGGCTCACTAGCCACAGCAGTCGAGGACACCTTGCTAGCACATACCTTAGCATGTAGCTAGCCATATTGCCTGTGCTACCCAAATAATAGTATTAGACAAGACTGGACAAAACCACAATGTCGCCGCCAACACGTAGTCGTGGAAAATAAGAAGCCATGTGTTACAAAAGTATTACTGAATGGTTTGTACAACTGAACAGGTCCAACAGCCGGGCGCTTGGCTAGGCCACCGAAATTCATCAGTTCATAAAAGACTAAAAACTACTTTTACCATTTCAATATTCTAATATTCCTACAGGAATGGCTTATACATGTATTTGAACTTCGTGATTTTAATAACGATGAGAGGATGGTAAAGATAAACAAAAGATTTAATTCTACATTTTATGCCACAAGACTCACCATCTTGACATCAGCCTCTCAGGGACGAGGAAAAGGAGGAAGGACCAGATGCCGGCCAACCAAACGCCTGAATGCAAGCCGTGCGACTTGAATACTTGCCTGAATAAAAGTACATTCAAATTATTTGAGAGACCACATAGGGAAATAGAACGTGTCGTTTTTGTATTTTTTTATGTATTATTTCTTTCAAGTGTATATGACTACAGAGTGTCACTCAATCAAATAAATGCCCATGTAATTTTAGCAAAACACATGAATGTATGCAATACAGTATGAATAACATGTTTGTTCATTACAAATGTATTAATTGATGACATTTTATTCATCTTGCAGCTACACAATCATGCCCTGATGCCCTTTTTCCAAAAGTAGCCCACCACAGTATTATACAGTATATGTTTATGTATCATTTTGTTTATTATTGAACGACGTAAGTATTTCTATTCACATGATTCATGGAAATGGACGGTAGTAGACAAAACAAAGAGCGCAATTTTTGAGTTTGTATTTGTATTTGTATTTATTAGGGATCCCCATAAGCTGTTGCCAAGGCAGCAGTTACGCTTCCTGGGGTCCAAACACATTAAGGCACTTACATTACATATAAAACAAAATATAAAACAGTACATCATATAACATTATTACACCACTACATATCTACAATACAAAATGTATAATACACACCATACAACAATATACGTGTGTGTGGAGTGTGTATGCTTGCGCTTGTGTGCGTCGCTACCTTTGTGTGTGCCTCTTCACAGTTCCCGCTGTTCCATAATGTGTAATTCCTACCGGTACCGCTAGATGTCAGTAAAGTAGTGTCAATGACAGCCTGGTCAAAGATTTATTTAACCTTTATTTAACCAGGCAAGTCGGTTAAGAACACATTCCTATTTACAATGACGGCCTATCCCGGCCAATCCCTACCCTAACCCGTACGACGCTGGGCCAATTGTGCGCCACCCTATGGGACTCCCGATCACGAGCGGTTGTGATACAGCCCTGGATCAAATCAAATCAAATCAAATTGTACTAGTCACGTGTCGATTACAACAGGTGTATTACAGTGGAATGCTTACTTACGAGTCCCTAACCAACAATGCAGTTAAAAATAATAACACGAATAATAATAATAATTAAAAAGTAACAAGTAATTAAAGAGCAGCAGTAAAATAACAATAGTGAGACTATATATAAGGGGGTACTGGTACAGAGTCAATGTGCAGGGGAACTGGTTAGTCGAGGTAATTGAGGTAATATGTACATTTAGGTAGAGTTATTAAAGTGACTATGCATAGATGATAACATCAGAGAGTAGCAGGGGTGTAAAGGGGGAGGGGGGGGGGGCAATGCAAATAGTCTGGGTAGCCATTTGATTAGATGTTCAGGAGTCTTATGGCTTGGGGGTAGAAGCTGTTTAGAAGCATCTTGGACCTAGACTTGGCGCTCCGGTACCGCTTGCTGTGCGGTAGCAGAGAGAGCAGTCTATGACTAGGGTGGCTGGAGTCTTTCACAATTTTTAGGGCCTTCCTCTGACACCGCCTGGTATAGAGGTCCTGGATTGCAGGAAGCTTGGACCCAGTGATGTACTGGGTTGTACACACTGGTCTGTAGTGATGCCTCTAGCACTGTGATGCAGTGCCTTAGACCGCTGCGCCACTCATGTGATACTTTTGAGGAGATGGAAAGCTCCATTTGAATAGCTCCACTCAATTAGTATTTGGTAGCATTGCCTTTAAATTGTTTAACTTGGGTCAAACGTTTCGGGTAGCCTTCCACAAGCTTCCCACAATAAGTTGAGTGGATAGGTGGGTTTTGGTTAGATAACGTGGTATAAGTGGGAGAGGTGGGTTTTGGTTAGATAACGTGGGAGAGTTGGGTTTTGGTTAGATAACGTGGTATAAGTGGGAGAGGTTGGTTTTGGTTAGATAACGTGGTATAAGTGGGAGAGGTGGGTTTTGGTTAGATAACGTGGGAGAGGTGGGTTTTGGTTAGATAACGTGGGAAAGGTGGGTTTTGGTTAGATAACGTGGTATAAGTGGGATAGGTGGGTTTTGGTTAGATAACGTGGGAGAGCTGGGTTTTGGTTAGATAACGTGGTATAAGTGGGATAGGTGGGTTTTGGTTAGATAAAGTGGTATAAGTGGGATAGGTGGGTTTTGGTTATATAACGTGGTATAAGTGGGATAGGTTGGTTTTGGTTAGGTAACGTGGTATAAGTGGGAGAGGTGGGTTTTGGTTAGATAACGTGGTATAAGTGGGAGAGGTGGGTTTTGGTTAGATAACGTTGTATAAGTGGGAGAGGTGGGTTTTGGTTAGATAACGTGGTATAAGTGGGAGAGGTGGGTTTTGGTTAGATAACGTGGCATAGGTGGGTTTTGGTTAGATAACGTGGTATAAGTGGGAGAGGTGGGTTTTGGTTAGATAACGTGGGAGAGGTGGGTTTTGGTTAGATAACGTGGGAGAGGTGGGTTTCGGTTAGATAACGTGGTATAAGTGGGAGAGGTGGGTTTTGGTTAGATAACGTGGTATAAGTGGGAGAGGTGGGTTTTGGTTAGATAACGTGGTATAAGTGGGAGAGGTTGGGTTTTGGTTAGATAACGTGGGAGAGGTGGGTTTTGGTTAGATAACATGGTATAAGTGGAATAGGTGGGTTTTTGTTAGATAACGTGGTATAAGTGGGAGAGGTGGGTTTTGGTTAGATAACGTGGGATAGGTGGGTTTTGGTTAGATAATGTGGTATAAGTGGGAGAGGTGGGTTTTGGTTAGATAACGTGGGACAGGTGGGTTTTGGTTAGATAACGTGGTATAAGTGGGAGAGGTGGGTTTTGGTTAGATAACGTGGTATAAGTGGGATAGGTGGGTTTTGGTTAGATAACGTGGTATAAGTGGGACAGGTGGGTTTTGGTTAGATAACGTGGTATAAGTGGGAGAGGTGGGTTTTGGTTAGATAACGTGGTATAAGTGGGAGAGGTGGGTTTTGGTTAGATAACGTGGTATAAGTGGGAGAGGTGGGTTTTGGTTAGATAACGAGGGAGAGGTCGGTTTTGGTTAGATAACCTGGTATAAGTGGGTTTTGGTTAGATAACGTGGTATAAGTGGGATAGGTGGGTTTTGGTTAGATAACGTGGTATAGGTGGGATAGGTGGGTTTTGGTTAGATAACGTGGTATATGTGGGATAAGTGGGTTTTGGTTTGGTAACGTGGTATAAGTGGGAGAGGTGGGTTTTGGTTAGATAACGTGGTATAAGTTGGGTTTGGTTAGATAACGTGGTATAAGTGGGAGAGGTGGGTTTTGGTTAGATAACGTGGTATAAGTTGGATAGGTGGGTTTTGGTAAGATAACGTGGTATAAGTGGGAGAGGTGGGTTTTGGTTAGATAACGTGGCATAGGTGGGTTTTGGTTAGATAACGTGGTATAAGTGGGATAGGTGGGTTTTGGTTAGATAATGTGGTATAAGTTGGATAGGTGGGTTTTGGTTAGATAACGTGGTATAAGTGGGAGAGGTGGGTTTTGGTTAGATAACGTGGTATAAGTGGAATAGGTGGGTTTTGGTTAGATAACGTGGTATAAGTGGGATAGGTGGGTTTTGGTTAGATAACGTGGTATAAGTGGGAGAGGTGGGTTTTTGTTAGATATTGTGGTATAACTGGGAGAGGTGGGTTTTGGTTAGATAATGTGGTATAAGTGGGATAGGTGGGTTTTGGTTAGATAACGTGGTATAGGTGGGAGAGGTGGGCTTTGGTTAGATAACGTGGTATAAGTGGGAGAGGTGGGTTTTTGGTTAGATAACATGGGAGACGTGGGTTTTGGTTTGATAACGTGGTATAAATGGGAGAGGTGGGATTTGGTTAGATAACGTGGTACAAGTGGGAGAGGTGGGTTTTGGTTAGATAACGTGGTATAAGTGGGAGAGGTGGGTTTTGGTTAGATAACCTGGGAGAGGTGGGTTTTGGTTAGATAACGTGGTATAAGTGGGAGAATTGGGTTTTGGTTAGATAACGTGGCATAGGTGGGTTTTGGTTTGATAACGTGGTATAAATGGGAGAGTTGGGTTTTGGTTAGATAACGTGGCATAGGTGGGTTTTGGTTTGATAACGTGGTATAAATGGGAGAGGTGGGTTTTGGTTAGATAACGTGGTATAAGTGGGAGAGTTGGGTTTTGGTTAGATAACGTGGTATAAGTGGGAGAGGTGGGTTTTGGTTAGATAACGTGGTATAAGTGGGAGAGGTGGGCTTTGGTTAGATAATGTGGGAGAGGTGGGTTTTGGTTAGATAACATGGGAGAGGTGGGTTTTGGTTAGATAATGTGGTATAAGTGGGAGAGGTGGATTTTGGTTAGATAACGTGGTATAAGTGGGAGAGGTGGGTTTTGGTTAGATAACGTGGTGTAAGTGGGAGAGGTTTGTTTTGGTAAGATAACGTGGTATAAGTGGGAGAGGTGGGTTTTTGTTAGATAACGTGGTATAAGTGGGAGAGGTGGGTTTTGGTTAGATAACGTGGTATAAGTGTTATAGTTGGGTTTTGGTTAGATAACGTGGTATAAGTGGGAGAGGTGGGTTTTGGTTAGATAACGTGGTATAAGTGGGAGAGGTGGGTTTTGGTTAGATAACCTGGGAGAGGTGGGTTTTGGTTAGATAACGTGGTATAAGTGGGAGAATTGGGTTTTGGTTAGATAACATGGGAGAGGTGGGTTCTGGTTAGATAACGTGGTATAAATGGGAGAGGTGGGTTTTGGTTAGATAACGTGGTATAAGTGGGAGAGGTGGGTTTTGGTTAGATAACGTGGCATAGGTGGGTTTTGATTAGATAACGTGGTATAAGTGGGACACAATGCAGATGGCCCGGTTAGCCAATGTGCGGGAGCACTGGTTGGTCCTCCCAATTTAGGTAGTATGTACATGAATGTGTAGTTAAAGTGATTGTGCATATATGATAAACAGAGAGTAGCTGCAGTGTAAAAAGAAGGGGGGGGGGGGTTATCTAACCAAAACCCACCTATCCAACTTATACCACGTTAACTAACCAAAACCCACAATGCAAATAGTCCGGGTAGCCATTTGATTAGCTGTTCAGGTGTCTTATGGCTTGGGGGTAAAAACTGTTGAGAAGCCTTTTTGTCCTAGACTTGGCACTCCGGTACCGCTTGCCATGCGGTACTAGAGAGAACAGTCTATGACTGGGGTGGCTGGGGTCTTTGACAATTTTTAGCGCCTTCCTCTGACACCGCCTGGTGTAAAGGTCCTGGATGGCAGGCAGCTGGGCCGTACGCTGTCACGAGAATTTTCAATCCCAATGATGATAACTAAACAATCATTTAAGCTTTGACCAATTCCCAAGGTTCGTAAGACCCTGGGTTTAATAATAATTAGGCAAAGACTCAGATTCTGCAAAAGGTTCGTGGTTCTTTATTCATGAGAGCTCTAAAGTCAAAAATGCATACACAGTCATTTTATAACTCCCCCCCCCCCCCCACACACACTCAGACAGTTTATCACTTTTATACCAGCCTAAGCCTCCCTAGTTTAGAGGGGCCTTGAAAAGGCCCTCTTTCCTGTTATCAGTTTTTCAGAGTTACAACCAGGTCATGTGTAGTTCAATTGTCCTTTGTTTTCTCAACCATACTTTTCTCACCCTTAACTTGTCTCACACATACATTATTGAATTATAGTTTTATAATTCTAATACATTTCACATAGTCTTATACGTTTCAGGGTGAAATTGTTTAGTCATTACTTTAAACATATAAATTCCTTTATCATACGCATTACCCTCTGTAGTGCCTTGTGGTCAGAGGCCGAGCAAATGCCGTATCAGGCAGTGATGCAACCAGTCAGGATGCTCTCGCTGTTGCAGCTGTAGAACCTTTTGAGGATCTCAGGACCCATGCCAAATCCTTTTAGTTTCCTGAGGGGAAATAAGCTTTGTCGTGCCCTCTTCACGACTGTCTTAGTGTGTTTGGACCATTCTAGTTTGTTGTAGATGTGGACACCAAGGAACTTGAAGCTCTCAACCTGCTCCACTACAGCCCAGTCGATGAGAATGGGGGCATGCTCCTTTTCCTGTAGTCCACAATCATCTCCTTAGTCTTGGTTACGTTGAGGGATAGGTTGTTATTCTGGCACCAACCGGCCAGGTCTCTGACCTCCTCCCTATAGCCTGTCTCGTCGTTGTCGGTGATCAGGCCTACCACTGTTGTGTAATCTGCAAACTTAATAATGGTGTTGGAGTCGTGCCTGTCCATGCAGTCGTGGGTGAACAGGTAGTACTGGAGGGGACTGAGCACACACCCCTGGGGAGCTCCAGGGTTGAGGATCAGCGTGTGTTGCTACCTACCCTCACCACCTGGGGGCGGCCCGTCAGGAAGCCCAGGATCCAGTTGCAGAAGGAGGTGTTTAGTCCCAGGATCCTTAGTTTAGTCATGAGCATTGAGGGTACTATGGTGTTGAACGCTGAGCTGTAATCAATGAATAGCATTCTCCCGTAGGTGTTCCTTTTGTCCAGGTGGGAAAGGGCAGTGTGGAGTACAATAGAGATTGCATCATCTGTGGATCTGTTTGGGCGGTATGCAAATTGGAGTGGGTCTAGGGTTTCTGGGATAATGATGTTGATGTGAGCCATGACCAACCTTTCAAAGCACTTCATGGCTACGGACGTGAGTGCTACGGGTCTGTAGTCATTTAGGCAGGTTGCCTTTGTGTTCTTGGGCACAGGGACTATGCTGGTCTGCTTGAAACATGCTGGTATTACAGAATCAATCAGGGACATGTTGAAAATGTCAGTGAAGACACCTGCCAGTTGGTCAGCACATGCCTGGAGCACATGTCCTGGTAATTCGTCTGGCTCCGCTGCCTTGTGTATGTTGACCTGTTTAAAGGTCTTACTCACATCGGCTACGGAGAGCGTGATCACACAGTCGTCCGGAACAGCTGATGCTCTCATGCATGCCTCAGCGTTACTTGCCTCGAAGCGAGCATAGAAGTGATTCAGCTCATCTGGTAGGCTCGTGTCACTGGGCAGCTCGCGACTGTGCTTCCCTTTGTAGTCTGCAATAGCTTGCAAGCCCTGCCACATAAGACGAGTGTCGGAGCCGGTGTAGTATGATTCAATCTTAGCCCTGTATTGACGCTTTGCCTGGATGATGGTTCGTTGCAGGGCATAGCAGTATTTATTGTAAGCTTCCGGGTTAGAGTCCCGCACGTTGAAAGTGGCAGCTCTACCCTTTAGCTCAGTACGAATGTTCCCTGTAATCAATGGCTTCTGGTTGGGGTATGTACGTACAGTCACTGTGGGGACGACGTCCTCGATGCACTTATTGATGAAGCCAGTGACTGATGTGGTGTACTCCTCAATGCCATTGGAAGAATCCCGAACATGTTCCAGTCTGTGATAGCAAAACAGCAAATCAGGCCTACCACTGTTGTATTGTCAGCAAACATGAGGTTTGAGTTGGAGACGTGCGTAGCCACGCAGTCAGAAATGTAGATTCCATGAAAACAAAAATCTGACATAGATTGATTTTTCATGACGAGTCCCCGTGCTTGTCTCAAAGCAGCGCGATAACACTTTCCCAATCATAACGCAGCTGAAATTATGGTTAACCACACACAGCTATTTCTTTAAAGTATTTAAAATGGCTGGATGACCTTGGGAGTTTCAGTAAGCAACAATATGATAAATGTCGTCAATGGTATTAGTCTACTTTTTTCCAATATTTTCGTCATTGAGTGATATTCATTTCCACAGTAATTATTGATTTAAGTTGTGGTTAAGAAAACATGCATGAATAGTGGTAGGCTTTGTGAAGTCATGTGTGAAGCGACGGGCCTCACAATGTTAAGAACTGCCACGAGGATGGTAACATCCTAGTAACTGGTGCTGCCTATCAACCATCATTATGAAGCATAAATCTTGTGAATGCGTTGCTTACGCCAGACTTAGCTTCGACAAGTCTTATTTTTGGTTGGTACAACAGGTATAAATTCTGATCCAAAAGTTGGACGTAGCTATGCCCGACCTAGCATTAAAGACTAACTTTTACCCCTAACTGGTGCAACCAGAAGAAAACAGAGAGACCCAGATGTACTGCCAGTTCCATGTTGGATCTATATGTAATAGCAATTAACACTTAGGAGTGACAGACAGAGTGACCGACAGAGTGACAACAGAGGAGCACAAGGAGAAGCAAAGACAGGCAGACGGTGACAGACACAAAAACAGACAGACAGAGACAGTGACAGCAGAGAATATATGCAGAGAGAGATGGAAAACAGGGAGGCAACGAAGGGCCCGGTTATAGTGGTGAGTTGAAAGGAGGAGGACTATGCTACACCGGTCAATGATAAAGTAACAGTTGAGGAACACTGTAATATAAAGTACTGCCTATGTTACGTGTCAGTAGCATTACTGCCTGTGTGTGTAAGTAGCATGGGGTGCGGGTGTGCATGAGGTGACGTGGGCTTGTATGGCTAAAATCTGTGACTTATTCCACTTATTTCATTTGCTGTATATAGGCTTATTTTTTTCATATTTATTTAGGCAGGGTGGAGTCCTTATTTGAGACTTATTGAAGCGATAGGCCTAAGTCAAGATAATATCCCTGCTGTGTCCCATGCATCACCAGAGATATATACGTAAATACGTGAGTATAGCCTATTCCTCTCTCAGTGTGGAGACACTCCAGCTGTGCTACTAGCTCTCCTTGACCACTCCGCTGCATCGCGCGCTGGCATGTTGCATCATCACTCAAGCATCATTAGGCTATAGGACGTTGATAGGAGAACATTTAACCACCTCATGTAACCTATAACTGCAATGAAATATTGAGGATGATGATCATCATCATCATCATGGGATAGAAAGGAGTGGCTATTTAGGGTTCAAGGACGGTGTTATAGCCCATCCTGTCTCAGAGCATTTCGTATTATTCTATATGTAAATCCGAGACACTCCAATGAGTTTGACATGTTACGTTTCATATGGTATGTATTAATTTGTGGATGTCCATCATCCATTTGATATGATATGTTATGAATTACAATTCGTAAAATTCAGTACCAGTCATAATATTTGTCCATGAAGGCCTGATTCACGCAGTCTTCTTTGAACAGTTGATGTTGAGATGTGTCTGTTACTTGAACTCTGTGAATCATTTATTTGGGCTGCAATTTCTGAGGCTGGTAATTCTGATGAACTTATCCTCTGCAGCAGAGGAAACTCTGGGTCTTCCTTTCCTGTGGCGGTCCTCAGGAGAGTCCGCTTCATCATAGCGCTTGATGTTTTTTGCGACTGCACTTGAAGATCCTTTCAAAGTTCTTGAAATTTTCAGCATTGACTGACCTTCATGTCTTAAAGTAATGATGGGCTGTTCTTGCCATAATATGGACTTGGTCTTTTACCAAATAGGTCTATCTTCTGTATGCCACCACTACCTTGTCACAACACAACTGAAAGGAAATAAAGTTAAAACAGAAAAAGATAAAAGTGAAGTAGGCATAGGACAACTTAATCGCATAGCCTTTACTAACCCCTTAAAACGTTTCAATGTCCAAAAGAAAGAAAACGGATTTCAAGTGTAAAGAATATAAATGGACACTTCTCAGCTAGCACATTTGGTTCCTTGGAAGTTGTGGGAATGTACGTTTTTGATTTACCATTGGTTCTGAGAATTAAGTTTCCTGACCGGCAGAACTGAACATTTTTTAAACGTTCTGAGAAAGGAAGTGAACATTTCACCTGTTCTAGGAACATTGATTTTGAGATTGCAGGGAGATTCTGATACTATGGTTCCCTGAAAGTTTTCCTGGGAGGTTTAATTAATAATAACTTAACCTTAAAACTTTCACTGAATGTTTTAATAACATTTTTAAAGGGTAGGTAGCATAAATGTAACCAGTGCAAAGTTTTCTATTTTTGGAGTTATTACATAAAACCGATCAGAATTCAAAATAAGTCATGTCAGAAAATGTTTTTCTGGGATGTGATGTAATATGGAGGACCGGGGAAGCCAGCCTATTCCCTCCAACAGAATTAACTTCAAATGTATATCTTCAAATTAAACCAAATCGTTTGCACTTATAACTTCTGATTTCAATTTAATTTTCAACCAACTTACAAGCAAATACTTTATGAATTTATTGTTACAAATCAACTTGTAAGGTTGCTAGCCAACTAGCCTGATAATGTTAACCCTACTAGCCTGCTAACTGTAGCCCTACCAGCCTGTTAAACGTTACATTAACACTGAATGAGTCAGCCAGTTTCTATCAACACCTAGCTTACAGGCACATTAAAGTAAACCAAAGTTTGAGAAATACGTAACGCCATCTAACCATATATCAAATAATGTTAGCTATATGCAGGTATCTTAGTCAGCAAGCTAGCCAGCCAGCTAAAAAAAAGCATGCCAGCAAGCCAGCCGGGTAATTACATTTACATTTAAGTCATTTAGCAGACGCTCTTATCCAGAGTGACTTACAAATTGGTGCATTCACCTTATGATATCCAGTGGAACAACCACTTTACAATACAACATCTAAATCTTTTAAGGGGGGTTAGAAGGATTACTTTATCCTATCCTAGGTATTCCTTAAAGAGGTGGGGATGTTAGCTATTTTGCCAACTAATGTTAGCTATTAGCCTAGACAACCAGCACGGCTATGATCGGCATGCTAGAACCCAACTACTGGAGATCAGTTAGAATACAACTAATACAACACAACTGAAACCTAACCGCAGATCATAAGAGCAGAGATTGATGGGTGGGGCCTGTCATGCCAAATAGTGTCCTCCGGCCAAATAGTCCCCCCCTCTGCATCACAATGGGATTCGATGAGTTCTAGCTTCTGTTGCTAGGGCTGTTGCCAGAACTTGCACAATTCTGACTGGATTACGTAATGAACCAAAGTGTCCATTGCAATGCTGGTTGCTTGGCTCTATTTTACCTCGTAGTGGTTGCGAAGGAAGGAGGATGCGGGCAGTTCTAGTTCTATTTCACCAGCATAAACACTTTCACAGTCCTCATATATTTTTACATTTTAGGCAAGTTAGTTAAGAACAAATTCTTATTTACAATGACGGACTACCAGGGAACAGTAGGTGAACTGCCTTGTTCAAGGGCAGAACAACAGATTTGACCTTGTAAGCTCGTGGATTCGAGCCAGCAACCTTTCAGTTACTGGCCCAATGTTCTAACCACTAGGCTAACTGCTGCCCCTATTTAAGGATGGCCAGCCACACAGAAGGGTGATTTTTACTAAGGAGGAGAAGGAGGCTGTGCTGACCAATATGCCTGCTAGCCATTTCGGAGTGAAGCACATGATTGCCAAAATCAAACTATGCTTCTTCTGACGGGGAAATGGACAGCTGGGCAAGTGAAATAACCTTTGTTTATCAATCACATTATATTATATCAGAAAATATTATGATTTCAATGAACGTCATATCAGAGAGCACAAAATGTTTCAATATGTCACTTTTTGTTTAAAGGTCAGTACCATGTCTAGCCTGCCAGAAGTTTGAGAGGGCGAAGACTGTGGCAACGGAGTTGAAGCCATCAAAGTTTTTTCACCATGGCACATGATCGGTAAGTGTCTCAATTCAAATTTTCCCCTGATAAGTTGTTTTGTAATGGTTACTTTATTTGACCACAGCAGAGTTCAATATTATAGAATATGTGTGTGTGTGTGTGTGTGTGTGTGTGTGTGTGTGTGTGTGTGTGTGTGTGTGTGTGTGTGTGTGTGTGTGTGTGTCAGTATCCTTACAAATATGAAAATGTGCAGACTGTATGACACAAATAAGGGTAAGAATAAAGTAATCTTCTCTCTAACACTTTAAATATTATGGGCGGACCTCATCGGACTCGTCACAAAATCCAGGAATGGCAACTGGTGTCTGATGGCGACCGATCACTTTACCAAGTGGGTGGAAGGCAATACCCATTAAGGTCAGTAAAGGAAGACTATGTGCCTAACTCTAAATTCCCTTCTATAACCCTTAAAAAGTGTGCTTGGAACCAAAAATAGATTTGTTTTGTATGATACCTATCAAGGACGAGACTGGCGAGGCCACCTCCAAGGCGATGGTGGACATCTTCAACACCGGTTCTCCTGAGGTCATCTTGAGTGACCGAGGTCATGAACGCTGGAACAAGGTACGGATGTTATAGGTTATATTCTGTCACCAATGGTTTGTTTAATTAATTTTTACAATTTGTTTTTGTTTTTCTATGGTACATAATCCGACATATTTCAATATCTTACATTGTCAATAATCACTTTCCTAACCTCTCCTTCAGGTTTGGTGAATCGACCAACCAGACCCTCAAGATTGCCATGGAAGCCCCTTGTTGGTACAAGGAAGGGTTGGAGAACAACCTGAAGGTTGGGAGCTGCAGCTGTTGACTGAGGTAAACAATGCAATTGTATATATAATTATTGCATATATTGTAGTCTTTAAAATGTGTGATTGACTTAGTGTTGTTGTTAGTCTATTGCTATTTTGTATAACGTACTTTCAGATCACTGAAACCCCACCTGATGTGGTGGAAGTCGTCGAACCAGATCAGAACGCCTTCGAGGACCACCTCCAGGCATGGACTGAGAAGGATGTGGAGGTTTTTGACCAGGTAAAAATGATTGTCCACTGTTAATTTATTTTCTGACTGGCCAAGAGATATGTAAGAAATGTATTTGTAATATGAAATATAATTGCATTTATTCCTGTTCTCAATCAAGGTGAAACTGAACATGGACAAGGCGCAGGAGAAACAGAATGAGAGCTACCGTAGCAGAGTCATTAAGGAGATCAAGTGCTATGACATACCGGCAAATTACTTGGTTTGGAAGAAGGATGAAAGGAATGCGAGACCTGGGAAACCTCGCTGCTCTTTCGCTCCTAGCTGGGGTCACCATCTATTAAAGTGAATATAAAAAATGATTTGCACACAAAATTACCTGAAGCTAGTATTAGTTTCCCTAACACTAATATTTTGATCTTTGTCTTCCTATGCTTACCTCGGTGGTGAAAGCCAACAATCTTCTACAGTTGGAGCAGTTGGACGGTCGACCACTGAAAGCACTGACACCCTACACTTCAGTGAAGCCCAATAGAAAAAGTATGTTAAGCTTTGGTTGACATTTGAGAAAGCAAGAAATGGTAGTTATGCTGAGCTTATAAAAAATGTAGCTCTTCAATTTACCTCTCCAAATGACTTTAGGACCATCGACTGTCTGAGCCCCCCAGGAGGTATCCCATCCACCAGAACCAGGGAGTTCAGATCAGTCTGATTCTCTGTGCTCTGAGTCGGAGGGGAACCAGTTTGAGGTAGGCTATACCTTCCAAAAGTGTTGAAATGTACATATCTCCCATTTCTAACACTGCACGAATCCATCAAATGTTCTCACAGTAAAGTGTAACCTGTGCATTTGCTTGTTTACGTCTTGTCTCCTACACTGTTCCCTTTAACTATGCTCCTGTTCTCCAAGAGCTAGGGGTTCTGCCCAACACCCAGACGTGGATCCACCTGATGTCCTCCATTACCAACCACCTTTCATTACATCATCTACAGCTACTGTTGTTGTCATTATCTGCTAAGAAAGTTGTGTTGCTCTATCATACTGGGCACATAATATGTGAGATACACAGATTAACTAAAAACACTAGTCCTGCAAACACTCAGAACAAAGCGAGCAGCAGGGCCTGGACTTTGCAGTCTCCCTCTTCAAGTCCCCCTTCCGAGACTGGCTGCCTGTTGAGAACAAGTGACAGGCAGAACCTCCCACCCACACAGCAACCACCTCATCTATTTTCCACACACCAGAATGCAGTATTTTAGTCTATGATTGCCATGCGAGTGTACAAAAAAATCTGTGAAAATAAATGAATGACACAACTGTACCAAAAACTATCAAAGTTTATGTATTACAATCTTAAATATTGCCAGGTTGGTTTTCACAGCTGTTTCACAAGGTGTTCATTATAGTAAGTTGTAAGTTATCCTTTGATGGTATTTATTTGTTCCATATTATTCATTGTTGTATCCAAAACCTACAATAGATTCATATATACTCAACCACAAGGGTGTACTGATGAGCTATGCGAGATAGAAAAAACAATCATAGTAGAGGACTACTGAAATGATATTATTTCAGTGTAGATAAGGGAAGTGCAGGTTAAAATAAAATCATGACAGCCAGACAAGCCAGTGTTGAATCGAACGGATTTGCATATGAATGGAGTGGAAATTAGCTGACTTTGTGATCTGTAAGGTAAGTAACTTTAATGTGTCAAGCAGATTACACATTTCTTTGCCATTTCCAAAATATAGCAACGTTTAAGACATGGATTTAATGTTGTAATGTTAACAAGGTACCCAAAAGTAGTTTGAATTAATATTTTAATTTTATTAGCTAAACAAAACTTGTTTAAACAGCAAAATTGTGGCGGAAATCAGCCTTGTTTGCATAGCGATGATGAAAATAACATAATTTAGGCTGTAATGATCTCCAAAATTTGAATAATCAGGTCATCACACCGTTGATATAGCAACGGACGCTAATAGTTTATCGAATCCCATTGTGACGCAGAGGGGGACACTATTTGGCCAGGAGACATTATTTGGCATGACAGGTCGATTGTTGTTTGGTGGTATTATTCATTTGTAATGTAAGTGCCTTAATGTGTTTGGGTCCCAGGAAGAGTAGCTGCCATGGCAGCAGCCAATGGGGATCCTTAATAAATAAAAATACAAATCAGATGGTAAGAGTCAGGGAAGATCCAAAAGCTATAGCGAGAAAAATCCAAAATAGATAGATTCCAGATATCAGTCAGCTAGTCTACTTCACAGAGAAAATGCCGAAGTGGGGGGGACATAACTTTTAATTTATTTGTATTTTATTAATTTCTTATCCAGTCGGATAAACACTCCAAACAGCCTACCAGAACGCTCGGAGGCGTCAGCATGGCCCTAAAGCACACCATTACCTCGTTGTGTATCACATTCCAATGATAAAACTGGGGGGGACAAAAATGCTATTTCAGAATGTGGGGGCAGAATGCAGTCTTACCTAGCTACAGGTTATGGAAAATGTTCTCTTTTAGTATTTGTAAAAACATTTGAGTAAATACTACAGTAATATCCCCAAAAACAATACAATAAATACTACAGCACAGTACAGTCTGCAAAATACTACAGTAAACATTATTACAGTTTGCAAAAATACTACAGTAAATACTACAGTATACTAGTCAGCAAAAACACTACAGTAAATACTACAGTATATTACAGACAGCAAAAACACAAAGTAAATACGACAGTATACTACAGACCACAACAACACTATAGTAATTAATATGGTATATTCAAAAAATATATCATTTATACTGTAGTAAACTGTAAATACTACAGTATAATACAGTAAATACTACAGTAAAGTCTGCAAAAACACTACAGTGAATACTATAGTATTCCTACCATAGTATACCATACAAGCATTTTGCTATACCCACAATAACATCTGCTAAGTATGTGTATGACCAATACATTTGATTTGATTTGAGTATAGTATTTTTTCATGTGAGCACTAAGCTCTCCCAGTTTGAGTCTGATCAAAACTCTCACTCTCACTCACGGTCTCCTCTCTTCACAGTGTTGTCAATTGTGGAAGGTAATGTACCTATTTTTATAGAAAGCTCCATAAATGACTTCCAAGGAAAATTTTAGATCAGGTGAGATACGGTTTGTGTGTGTGTGTTTGTGTGCAGTGTCTGGAATGGAGATGGAAGCTTACAAACCCTCATCCAATCCTAACCCTTTCCCTCTCAGTATGGATTCCCTGTCCAGCTTAAATGTATACTGTTCATTCAAATATATAGGAATTAAACAAATGTAGCAGGAAAAATACTTTTAAAGTTGTCCAACATTCATACTTACATTTGAAGTCGGAAGTTTACATACACTTAGGTTGGAGTCATTAAAACTCGTTTTTCAACCACTCCACACATTTCTTGTTAATAAACTATAGTTTTGGCAAGTCGGTTAGGACATCTACTTTGTGCATGACACAAGTAATTTTTCCAACAATTGTTTACAGACAGATTATTTCACTTATAATTCATTGTATCACAATTCCAGTAGGTCAGAAGTTTACATAAACTAAGTTGACTATGCCTTTAAACAGCTTGGAAAATTCCAGAAAATGATGTCAAGGCTTTAGAAGCTTCTGACATCATTTGAGTCAATTGGAGGTGTACCTGTGGATGTATTTCAAGGCCTACCTTCAAACGCAGTGCCTCTTTGCTTGACATCGTGGGGAAATCAAAAGAAATCAGCCAAGACCTCAGAAAAAAATTGTAGATCTCCACAAGTCTGGTTCATCCTTGGGAGCAATTTCCAAACGCCTGAAGTACAGAAGTATAAACACCATGGGACCAAGCAGCCGTCATACCGCTCAGGAAAGAGACGTGTTCTGTCTGCTAGCGATTAATGTACTGTAGTGACCCGCACAGACAGCTGTGTGTTATGTGTTAGGCTATTAGTTGGTTGTCTGGTACTTACCAGTACCCAGTGTTCGTGGGATCCGACATGCCAATCAACCTGCTATCTGCCAATCACGGGAATGCCTGGAATGTTCTGATGCTGGGCATCCTGGTGGTTGGCGGAGTGGCGTGGAGGGGGTTGGGCAGGGGGATGGAGCATTGGAAGTTAAGACCAGGTTTAGCCATTGTACTTCCTCTTACGTCTGGGCTTCACAAGAGAAGGTCACGGTTGGTTTGTAGGGTATCTTTCATTTATTTGGCGTGGGCTACGGCCAAACAGTAGCCTGTGTAAAGTTGGGTTAATAAACCGTCAATTCGTTAACTCAGTCCTCTGTCTGGACAATTGTTCCTTTATGATCTAGTCTGGTCATTACAGTACTTTGGTGCGAAAAGTGCAAATCAATCCCAGAACAACAGCAAAGGACCTCGTGAAGATGCTGGAGGAAACAGGTACAAAAGTATCTATATCCACAGTAAAACGAGTCCTATATCGACGTAACCTGAAAGGCCGCTCAGCAAGGAAGAAGCCACTGCTCCAAAACTGCCATAAAAAAAGCCAGACTATGGTTTGCAACTGCACATGGGGACAAAGATCATACTTTTTGGAGAAATGTCCTCTGGTCTGATGAAACAAAAATAGAACTGTGGGGCCATAATGACCATCATTATGTTTGGAGGAAAAAGGGGGAGGCTTGCAAGCCGAAGAACATCATCCCAACCGTGAAGCACGGGGTGGCAGCATCATGTCGTGGGGGTGCTTTGCTGCAGGAGGGACTGGTGCACTTCACAAAATAGATGGCATCATGAGGGAGGAAAATTATGTGGATATATTGAAGCAACATCTCAAGATATTAGTTTAAAACTTGGTCACATACGGGTCTTCCAAATGGACAATGACCCCAGGCATACTTCCAAAGTTATGACAAAATGGCTTAAGGACAACAAAGTCAAGGTATTGGAGTGGCCATCACAAAGCCCTGACCTCAATCCTATAGAATATTTGTGGGCAAGGAGGCCTACAAACCTGACTCAGTTACACCAGCTCTGTCAGGGGGAATGGGCCAAAATTCACCCAACTTTTTGTGGGAAGCTTGTGGAAGGCTACCTGAAATGTTTGACCCAAGTTTTAAACAATTTAAAGGCAATGCTACCAAATACTAATTAAGTGTATGTAAACTTCTGACCCACTGGGAATGTGATGAAAGAAATAAAAGCATAAAAGTAAATTGTTCTCTCTACTATTATTCTGACATTTCACATTCTTAAAATAAAGTGGTGATCCTAACTGACCTTAGACAGGGAATTTTTACTAGGATTAAATGTCAGGAATTGTGAAAAACTGAGTTTAAATGTATTTGGCTAAGGTGTACTTAAACTTCCGACTTCAACTGTACATGGGACAGCAGCGTTGGCTGTGTGAGTGTGTTTGTGTGTGTGCGTTTGTGAGTATGGGCGTATGGGTGTGTGTTAGTCTTTATATGTGAGAACAGGAGTCTGCATGTGTATAAGGTGTGTGTGTGTGTGTGTGTGAGAGAGAGAGAGAGAGAGAGTTAGAGAGAGAGAGAGAGAGAGAGAGAGAGAGAGAGAGAGAGAGCTTGTGTGTGTGTTTTGTGCAAGTGGGTCTATCTTTGTCTGTTAGTACAGGAGATGGTGCAATGACTGTCTGATGGCCTGGAGATAAAAACTGTTTTTTCAGTCTTTCGGTCCCGGTCTTGATGCACCTGTTCTGTCTATCTGCTAAATGGTAGCAGAGTGAACAGACCGTGACTCGGGTGGCGAGGTCCTTGATGATCTTCTTGGCCTTCCTTTGACACTGAGTGGTGTAAATGTCCTGGAGGGCAGGCAGTGTGTCCTCAGTGATGTGTTGGGCTGACCGCACTACCCTCTGGAGAGCCATTCGGTTGAGGGCGGTGTTTGCAGAATCAGTAAGTGGCACTTTTCAAATGCAATCCATGTATCATTAAAGTTTGCAATCACAGACATAAACACAGTCTCTGGTTTTTAATCAGGTAGTGTACATGGATACTGCTGGAGCCTTGTGTGGAGACTCTTAGCCTTGAGAGGCAGTCATAAAGGTTGGGAAGCTTTATCCCAAATGGCACCCTATTCCCTATATAGTGCAATATTTTTGACCTGTCGGCCCTGGTCAAAAGTAGTGCACTGTATAGGGAATAGGGTGCCATTTGGAACACAGACTCAGTGTATGAACTGTCACTCAGAGAGAAAAGCTATTTCAGAGCTCCTTTGTTAATTTAGTTAATTTAGTCTGGGCCCAAACATTATGCATAAAGTATAAAGCATGAATATATTAATTCTGCTTTAATTGACCTGCACAATAATATAGATGTGTCTGCAATTCATCATTAGCAGACATCAAAGACGACAGTGAAATGTCTCTCTACATTACTTTGTTATGCACTTTGCTGTCTTCAAACCTAGACTAATCATATTTGAAAATATGAAATGTGATATCCCTCCTGCATTTGAAAGCTATGGAAAGTTTGGGGTTTTAATCACAAGTTGTCTTGATCTAGTTGACACTTTGTTGTACGCATTTAATAGGATCGTCTGTCATTTAATTGCTTTTCTCTTTCTTCGTATAATGTGCTTATTGTCTCCATTTGGAGAGGTGGTTTTCAAACTTTACTGATCTAGAATTCTGTTAGTGTTTTGTTGTTTGGACAAACCCCAGGGAACCCCAATTTCACTGCATTGATTTTGTCCCCAGTTCTTTCCTATGTGGGCAGATTCCCAGGCATTTATAGATTCAGTTGTTGTGCCAATAATTTCCACTGCGCTTCACAAAACTAGACAACAGTTTAATTTGAAGCTAGAAAACAGTTTCATCAAAATAGAATGAATTTCCAATTACCCAACACAGTCATATAACGAGTTGTTTGGCGCTTTAGAACACTTTTCGTACCCTCTACGGGAGACCACCTGTGTGTGTGTGTTTGTGTGCCAATGCATTAGTATTCTCAGGCCTTGTCTTAGGGGCCAGGGCAGACCTACTCCTCCGATTATGCCTGTTATAAACAAGGTTTCAGCAGGAAGAAAATAACAATCTGTTTCTTTCTGTAAGATTGGGTGTAATCATAGTCTCATTCCAAATCACCAGATGTGTCCAGTACTGCCTGGTCTCTTAGGGAGGTGAACAACAATAATATTTTGTTTTGTTTTACTTGGAAATGTATGTATAGGAGCCTCAGCGGACTAAAGTAGGCTATGTTTATGTTTTAAAACATCCTCATCCATCCCAATAGCTCAACCTCTAAAACCAACACACTAACAGCCTCCTACAGTCTGACCACCTTCTCGGCTACCTATAGCCTACATTTTAACTAATGATTAATTGAGCACTAACCAGCTATCCAGCTGTGACTGTGAAAACTATTTCAGATCATGAAACAGACATAGCATTATAACTATGTTAGCTCCTTTCATTTTTCAGAACTGATTTATTCATTGGATAGATGGTGGAATGTATTTGAAAATGTAATCTGCATGTTCATATTCAGTCTACATCTCTCTGTTAATAAATGTGTAATATTGATTTTATATTTTCTGGATGAGATCAAAGCACAGTGGACCTATGGAACGGTCGAGGCTGGAAACGTGTAAGTGTTGACTCAAATCTCATTACACTAGACTAGGTTCAAGGTTCGGTCAAATACCTTGTATAAATGTGTTGGTCTTTTAATGATCAAATTGTATTCTAAGCCTTTTCCCGGTGAGTTTTACTCCTGGATGTAGCTTTACTGTACTTGACTGTACAAAGAGAAGCACAGCCAAGAGCTGCCCAGTGACACGAGCCTACCAGACGAGCTAAACTACTTCTATTCTCGTTTCGAGGCAAATAACACTGAAACATGCATGAGAGCACCAGCTGTTCCGGACGACTGCAGCCGATGTGAGTAAGACCTTTAACAGGTCAACATTCACACAGCTGCAGGGCCAGACGGATTACCAGGACGTGTACTGCGAGCATGCGCTGACCAACTGGCAAGTGTCTTCACTGACATTTTCCTCGTCCGAGTCTGTAATACCAACATGTTTTAAGAAGACCACCATAGTCCCTGTGCCCAAGAACACTAAGGTAACTTGCCTAAATGACTACCGACCCGTAGCACTCAGGTCTGTAGCCATTAAGTGCTTTGAAAGGCTGGTCATGGCTCACATCAACACCATTATCCCAGAAACCCTAGACCCACTCCAATTTGCATACCACCCTAACAAATCCACAGATGATGCAATCTCTATTGCACTCCACACTGCCCTGTCCCACCTGGACAAAAGGAACACCTATGTGAGAATGCTATTCATTGACTACAGCTCAGCGTTCAACACCCTAGTACCCTCAAAGCTCATCAATAAGCTAAGGACTCTGGGACTAACATGCTGACTACACCGCTTGTGTCGCGTGCGCGAGCATTGCAAAATAAATGTACACATACCTGTTACTTAATCATTGCACCCACACTACTCGCGCGCGCCAATGAGCGTCTGCGTTACCAAGCGCTAAAATAGAAGTCAGTTCTATTTGTGATGCTGAACGCGGTGCAAGTCCTGCCTCTCCCATCTCCTCATTGGCATATACCCACGTGCCATCTCCTCATTGGTTATACCCACGTGGGTGATTTGAAAGATGAACAGAGGTCGGTCAGTCGGTTGTTGAAATACACCTTATTATGAAAGTTAGATGCCAATTGCCATATAAAGTCCAAAGAAGAAAAAGCCTGGAAGGAGGAGAGATGACTAGAAAGGATTCGGTTGACCGTTTTATGTGTGGATTAATTGTCGGAGTAGAGGACCTTCTGCATTTCAGGTAAAATAACAACTCAATGTTTATATCCCAGGACAAATTAGCTAGCAACAGCAAGCTAGCTAAATAGGACCAATTAGCTAGCAACCGCAAGCTAGCTAGCTAAATTGCCATAAATGTTTAAT
Source organism: Salmo salar (assembly GCF_965601325.2). Classification (NCBI taxonomy): domain Eukaryota; kingdom Metazoa; phylum Chordata; class Actinopteri; order Salmoniformes; family Salmonidae; genus Salmo; species Salmo salar. The sequence goes on from NC_138291.1 coordinate 75,028,745, forward strand.
GCTTTTCGACCTGTCCCCAAATTAACATAATTGGTTCAGAGTTTGTTTTGATATTTCAACCTGCATGTCGTGATCGCGTTTGGTATGGGGGGGACAAAATCCATTTGCGCATGATGGCGCACGATGGCGCACGCGGACGTACGCGCACGTCCGGTTTGGGCATGGTGTAATCCTGTACTCCCTGATCACTCAGGACTGCACGGCCAGGCACGACTCCAACACCATCATTAAGTTTGCCGATGACACAACAGTGGTAGGCCTGATCACCGACAACGACGAGACCGCCTATAGGGAGGAGGTCAGAGAGCTGGCCGTATGGTGTCAGGACAACAACCTCTCCCTCAATGTGATCAAGACTAAGGAGATGATTGTGGACTACAGGAAAAGGAGGACCAAGCACGCCCCCATTCTCATTGACGGGGCTGTAGTGGAGCAGGTTGAGAGCTTCAAATTCCTTGGTGTCCACATCACCAACAAACTAACATGGTCCAAGCACACCAAGACAATCGTGAAGAGGGTACGACAAAACCTATTCCTCATTAGGAGACTGAAAAGATTTGGCATGGGTCCTCAGATCCTCCAAATATTATACAGCTGCACCATCGAGAGCATCCTGACTGGTTGCGTCACTGCCTGGTATGGCAACTGCTCGACCCCGGACTGCAAGGCACTACAGAGAGTAGTGCGTACGGCCCAGTACATCACTGTACAGGACCTCTATACCAGGCGGTGTCAGAGGAAGGCCCTAAAAGTTGTCAAAGACTCCAGCCATCCTAGTCATAGACTGTTCTCTCTGCTACCGCACGGCAAGCAGTACCGGAGCACCAAGTGTAGGTCCAAGAGGCTTCTAAACAGCTTCTACCCCCAAGCCATAAGACTTCTGAACATCTAATCAAATGGCTACTCAGACTATTTTCATTGCCCACCTCCCCACCCCATCTTTCATGCCGCTTTTACTCTCTGTTATTATCTTGGGCTCCCGTGTGGCGCACTGGGCTCCAGAGAGGTGCAGTGGTCTAAGACACTGCATCTCAGTACAAGAGCCGTCACTGCAGTACTTGGTTCGAATCCAGGTTACATCACATCCGGTTGTGAATGGGAGTCCCATAGGGCGGTGCACAACTGGCCCAGCGTTGTCCGGGTTTGGCCGGGGTAGGCCGTCATTGTAAATAAGAATTTGTTCTTAACTGACTTGCCTAGTTAAATAAAGGTTAAATAAAAAATATATGCATAGTCACTTTAATAACTCTACCTACATGTACATATTAACTCAATTACCTCAACTAACCGGTGCCCCCGCACATTGACTGTACCGGTACCCCCTGTATATAGCCTCCACATTGACTCTGTACCGGTACCCCCTGTACATAGCCTCCACATTGACTCTGTACCGGTACCCCCTGTACATAGCCTCGCTCTTGTTATTTTACTGCTGCTCTTTAATTATTTGTTCCTTTTATTTCTTATTCTTATTCATACTTTTTAACTGCATTGTTGGTTAGGGGCCTGTAAGTAAGCATTTGGATGTTCCCCTGGAGCTAGTTTAGGGGTCTTCCACTGGTAAGAACCTTTTTTAAGGGCACAACAGCAGGAGATGGTATAGACTACCTGGTATCTGAAACCATCAGTTTTCTGGTTGCCGGCAGTACATAGGCCTGTGGAAAAACTACTTAAAGACTGACACTGACAATACATCGGTCTGTGGAAAAACTACTTAAAGACTGACACTAACAAAGCCAGTGCCTGACACAGATGCTGACATCTATGCTTCTGAGTACTGATGTACTTTGTTGTATACTAATTCTGTCTCCATACAGTCGTTATCCCGTTTCTGGTAAGACCCAAATACAGACTGTGTTGAAGTCACAATGTTTATTATAGCAACAGGGGCAGGCAAACGACAGGTCAAGGCAGGCAGGGGTCGATAATCCAGGGTAGTGGGGCAAAGGTACAGGACGGAGGGCAGGCTCAGGGTCAGGTCAGGCAGAGGTCGGTAATCCAGAGTAGGGGCAAAGGTACAGGACGGCAGGCAAGCAGGCTCAGGGGCATGCAGAGTGGTCAGGCAGGCGGGCTCTGAGTCAGGACAGGCAAGGGTCAAAACCAGGAGGGCGAGAAAAAGAGAGACTAGGAAAAGCAGGAGCTGAGACAAAACACTGGTTGAATTGGCAACAGACAAACAGAGAACACAGGTATAAGTACCCAGGGGAAAATGGGGAAGATGGGCGACACCTGGAGGGGGGTGGAGACAAGCACAAGAACAGGTGAAACAGATCAGGGCGTGACAGTCTTCTGTAAAGCCTTATTCTCCCCATGTCTTTTCAATGGGATTAACTAATGATGAATCAGAAAAGGACAGTTTCTGAATTACTCAATGACCTTCAGGTTTTACGTAGACACACCCATACCCACGCGTTGATCATTATGTTGTTATTGTCAGAGGATGTAAAACAAGAAGAACACCTCAGTGGAAAGATACAATTAAAACATTTGTAACTTCCTGTCATCAAACATCATTTAAAATGACCTCAGTCTTCTCAGATAAGGCTGACCTGAACTAGCCTACAGTAATTAGGAAATTCAACACTGCAATTTTGAGGCTCTCTTCTAAAACAAGACTTCCTTTCATGACTTCCTGTCTTCAAACATTCATTCAAAATGGCCTCCGTCCTTTCGGATAAGAATAAGACAGATCTGAGCTACATTAGGCTAATTAAGCAATAAGGCTCAAGAGGCCACGCTATATCATGATATAGTCACAGGTAAATGGTGTTGTTCAACCCGACACGAGGCAGAGGGTCAGTCAAACTATTTACCTGTGACCAGGGGCGCAACTTTCACTGGGGAAAGGGGAGACATGCCCCCCCCCCCCCCCCCCCCATTCTGAAATTGCATTTTTGGCCCCCACAGTTTTATCATTGGAATGTGATACAAAGTGAGGCAACGGTTTGCTTTAGGACCATGCAGACTTCTTCGAGCAGTCGGGTAGGCTGTTTGGAGTGTTTATCCTGCTGGATAAAAAAATATATTTAAAAAATGATGTATCCCCCACTTCTAAAACCAAAGTTGCACCCCTGCCTGTGACTAAATTCAAAATATAGCACAGACTCGCGTGCCTTATTGCTTTTATAAAATGGTTACTAACAAATTAAAATAACAATGAATAACATATTTTAACACAACTCAAAGACAACGAGAAGCTTTTGGGTAAAATAACAGCTGAAAATGAAGGAAGATAATGGTTCAGATATGATTATACTGAAACCGTCGACCATATTTATAGATTGTTTTTTATAAATAATGTTTTGTTATTACATTTAACCTCCTTAGGAGGTGACGTTAGAGGACAGCATGCAGGAGAAGTGAAAGCTCAGGAATGAGACGAGTTTCCCATTAGTAATTACAAGTTGGAAGGGTGTTCAAGTGGATTTTTCCCAGTAGTATGTGGTAAATACCACCTTCCCACTTGGTTATGAACACAGCATCAGGGGTGGTTTATTTAAGCAATAAGACCCAAGGGGTCTGGTATATGGCCAATATAAAATGGCTAAGGGCTGTTCTTAGGCACGATACAGCCCTTAGTTGTGGTATATTGGCCATATACCACAAACCTCCAAGGTACCTTATTGCTAATATAAACTGGTTACCAGCATAATTAGAGCAGTAAAAATGCATGTTTTGTCATACCTGTGGTATACAATCTAATGTACCACGGATGTCAGCCAATTACCATTCAGGGATAGAACCACCCAATTTATAATTAAGCAATAAGGCATGAGGGGGTGTGGTCGTGCCTAAGAACAGCCCTTAGACGTGGTATATTGGCCATATGCAACTAACACTCGAGGTGCCTTATTGATATTATAAACTGGCTACCAATGTAATTAGAAGAGTAAAAAGTATTTTTTGGTCGTATCCGCCAATCAGCATTCAGGGCTTGCACCACCTGGTTCATAATTAAGCAATAAGTCCCGGGGGGTGGGGTATATGGCCAATAGGGTTAGGGTTAGGGCTGTCCTTATGCACAACGCAACGCAAAGTGCCTGGATACAGCCCTTAGTCGTGGTATATTGGCCATATACCACAAACCCCCGAGGTGCCTTATTACTATTATAAACTGGTTACAAACGTAATTAGAAGAGTAAAACATTTTTGTGGGTCATGCCCGTGGTATATGGTCTGATATACCACGGCTGTCAGACAATCAGCATTCAAGGCTCTAACCACCCAGTTTATAATGCCCATGATTGATTTACTGCTCTAATTACGTTGGTAACCAGCTTATAATAGCGGCTAAGGGCTGTATCCAGGCACTACACATTGCGTAATGTCAAAGAACAACCCTTAGTCTGTCACGATCGTTAAAAGGAGTAGACCAAGGTGCAGCGTGGTAAGTGTTCATCCTTGTATTTATTTTAAATCAGAACTCTAAACACAAAATAAGAAACAATGATAACAACCGTAACATCTTGCAGGCTTAACATGCTGTACAAAAATAAGATCCCACAACTACAGGTGGGGAAAGGCTGCCTAAGTATGATTCCCAATCAGAGACAACGATAGACAGCTGCCTCTGATTAGGAACCATACTCGGCTCAACACAAAGAAATAAACACCATAGAATGCCCACCCCACACCCTGACCTAACCACATAGAGAAACAACCTGTCTCTCTCAGGTCAGGGCGTGACATAGCCGTGGTATATTGGCCATATACCACACCCCCTTGCGCCTTATTACTTAAATATACAACACCTCCTTAGGCCTTATTGCTTAATCGTAACGTGTCAATAGACTGTGGGATCCAATGATTTACAAGGTGTGCAGATTTTTCTTCGCTAATCATTTTGACAAATCATGATCTCACAGGTGTTCCAAACATTCAAATTTCAATAGGGGAGGGGATATTTCGCCCCTCCCCTTGACTGTAACTTGCGAACAGATGGGGGTGGAGCTACCGCCCTGTTCCTCGTTGTAGTGTATTTTTCTAACACGTCTTCCCCTAGGACTTAATCTAGCATCTGACGCAATTACGTAAGATTTTAGTTCTGCGTTTCAGAGATTACGTTGCTACAGACAGTGGCATGCACACGGCCACATAGAACACACACACACACACACACACACACACACACACACACACACACACACACACCACACACACACACACACACACACACACACACACACACACACACACACACACACACAGCCACATAAAACACACACACACAGCCACATAAAACACACACACACACACACACACACACACACACACACACACACACACACACACACACACACACAGCCACATAAAACACACACACACACAGCCACATAAAACACACACACACACACACACACACACACACACACACACACACACACATACACACACACACACACATACACACACACACACACACACACACACACACACACACACACACACACACACACACACACACACACACACACACACACAGCCACATAAAACACACACACACAGCCACATAAAACACACACACACACACACACACACACACACACACACACACACACACACACACACACACACACAGCCACATAAAACACACACACACACACAGCCACATAACACACACACACACACACACACACACACACACACACACACACACACACACACACACACACACACACACACACACACACACACACACACAGCCACATAAAACACACACACACAGCCACATAAAACACACACACACACACACACACACACACACACACACACACACACACACACACACACACACACAGCGACATAAAACACACACACACACAGCCACATAAAACACACACACACACACACACACACACACACACACACACACACACACACACACACACACACACACACACACACACACACACACACACACACACACACACACACACACACAGCCACATAAAACACACACACACAGCCACATCCACACACACACACACACACACACACACACACACACACACACACACACACACACACACACACACACACACACACACAGCCACATAAAACACACACACACAGACACACACACACACACACACACACACACACACACACACACACACACACACACACACACACACACACACAGCCACATAAAACACACACACACAGCCACATAAAACACACACACACACACACACACACACACACACACACACACACACACACACACACACACACACACACACACACACACACACACAGCCACATAAAACACACACACACAGCCACATAAAACACACACACACACACACACACACACACACACACACACACACACACACACACACACAGCCACATAAAACACACACACACAGCCACATAAAACACACACACACAGACACACACACACACACACACACACACACACACACACACACACACACACAGCCACATAAAACACACACACACAGCCACATAAAACACACACACACAGCCACACACACACACACACACACACACACACACACACACACACACACACACACACACACACACACACATTCACACACACATCATTTGGATATATACTATATAAACAAAAGTATGTGGACACCCCTTGAAATTAGTGGATTCGGTTATTTCAGTCACATCTGTTGCTGACAGGTGTATAAAATTGAGCACACAGCCATGTAATCTCCATAGGGAAACATTGGCAGTAAAATGGCCTTAATGAAGAGCTCAGTGACTTTCAGGGTGGCACTGTCATAGGATGCCACTTTTCCAACAAATGTATGCCCTGCTAAAGCTGCCCTGGTCAACTGTAAGTGCTGTTATTGTGAAGAGGAAACATCTAGGAGCAACAATGGTTCAGTTGCGAAGTGGTAGACTCTACACAAGCTCACTGAACGGGACCGCTGACTGCTGAAGCGCGCAGTGCATAACATTTTTTGTCCTCGGTTGCAACACTCACTACCGAGTTCCAAACTGCCTCTGGAAGCAACGTCAGCACAATAACTGTTCGTCGGGAGCTTCATGAAATGGATTTCCATGGCCGAGCAGCCGCACACAAGCCTAAGATCACCAAGCACAATGCCAAGCGTCAGCTGGAGTGGTGTAACGCTCGCCACCATTGGACTCTGGAGCAGTGAAAACGCGTTCTCTGGAGTGATGAATCACACTTCAACATTTGGCAGTCCAACAGACAAATCTGGGTTTGGAAGATGCCAGGAGAATGCTAGCCAGACTGCGAGCCAGGCCTAATTGGTGGAGGAGGAATAATGGTCTGGGGCTGTTTTTCATGGTTTGGGCTACGCCCCTTAGTTCCAGTGATGGTAAATCTTAACGCTACAGCATACAATGACATTCTAGATGACTCTGTGCTTCCAACTTTGTGGCAACAGTTTGGGGAAGGCCCTTTCCATTTTCAGCATGACAATGCCACCGTGCACAAAGCGAGGTATATAAAGTATTGATTTGTTGAGATCGGTGTGGAAGAACTTGACTGGCCTGCACAGAGCCCTAACTTAACCCCATCAAACACCTTTGGGATGAATTGGAAAGCCGAATGCAAGCCAGGCCTAATCTCCCAACATCAGTGCCCGACTTCACTAATGCTCTTGTGGCTGAATGGAAGCAAGTCCCCGCAGCAATGTTTCAACATCTAGTGGAAAGCCTTTTCCAGAAGAGTGGAGGCTGTTATAGCAGCAAAGGGTGGACCAACTCCATATTAATGCCCATTATTCTGGACTGAGATGTTCGACGAGCATGTGTCCACATACACTACAAGACCAAAAGTATTTGCTGTACTTGAAACACTTGACATTGCACACCACCTAGTGGTCAAAATAATATCCTACACCAGGGCTATTCAATAACTGACCCTAGGGCTGAGGAACTACTACCCATATAGCCTTATGGTGTCATATTTGCAGAGGACTTGTATTACTATTACAATGTCAGTTATTTCATTATTGATGTTTTCAAGACAACTGGGAACTAAAAAAAACGAGGTCAGATCATAACGCCAGTGATCTTCAAGCCGGAAAGCCAGAGCTCTAGAAAGGGCCAGAGTTGCCGACAATTCCGAGTTGGATGACCGTTCAAAATGATTTTTCTTAGTCGGAGCAAAAAAAAATTAAGGTTCGCAGTTGTCTTCAACACACTGAAGTCGAAGATTTCCGAGTTCCCAGTCGTTTCGAACACGACAAACCCAAGCATGTCTGTTTTTCCAGAGGACGATTCGGACGTGATTAAACTGCCCTCTGTAATTTTTTTTTTTTACCGTTATGACTGAAGCCTTGAGGCTTTTCTATGCTGCATCAAAACAACTGGGAACTTGTAAATCTCTGACTTCAAACTTCAGTGCATTCAAGACTGAAAACTCTGGGGGAAAAAACGAGCTCTGACTGGGAAAAATAATTTTGAACGATCATACAAATTGGAATGGTCGGAAACAATTATCTCTGTGACTGTGATTAAAACAGAAAAGGAAGACTCTTCAATGTACGCAGTGCACCCAAGCGTGACATTGAAAACACTTGGGAAAATAGATTGCAGTATGAGTCTTTCTTTTCTTTTTATTGAACATACTGTGTACACTCTAATCTCCAACACCTGCTCAAAGCAACTGGATGTATGTATATTCTTCTCTGTGTGTATCTCTGTCTTTTGGAGGGGTTGGGAATGGGATAAAGCAGAAGACAAATTTGTGTTGGACATTTGTTATCAATGTGATCACAACCATGTGAAACCATGTGTACAGACAAAACAGGGAGAACAGCATAATCCTCATCATAAGGAACTTTATTGATCTTGCTGTAACAGTGTCCACTGGCATTGAAATTTCTCAAAAAAATGAAGTGAATTCAAATTAGAACAGCAGTTAAGTTTGTAGTTTCAAATCTCTTTTGTGACAAAATACAAACCATTCATGTAGCTAATTCAAATGTATTTAGTAATTATCGGATTATGTCTAACATTTAGTATAGCCTGAAATAATGTAGAAATTAATTTTCTCCTTTCATTTTGCAAATCTATCAAACCATCACCACAAACGGAAAGCCAAGGTTTTCCAAATGGTAAATCTTTATAAAATCCTTTACCAGAAAGACCCAAAACGCAACATAAAGTCAGGCTTGTATTGGTGATGGATAGATATTCAAGGCTTGGAATGATGATGAAATTCTCAGCTAATCAGAATTGAATCAGTCACATCATCCCTTATGAGTTTAATTGCTGGTAACTAACGGACTACAAAACAGGCAGGTAAGAGCATATCCAGTATTTTTTTGTTTTGTTTTTATGAACATTTTACCCAAACAATGACAAAGGTTCTGAAAAGGATAAGTAATATCAATCTCTTTGACAGAGGATTCTAAGGCCAGTACTTTGCTCTACAAAGTAGTACAAGTAGTAGATGTTGTACAGTTTCTTAGGCCCCATTATAAAATGTCTAAAGCAGTAAAGACGGCTTTGTTTACAGTGTGCTCTGGTAGTAAGGACACATACAGAAATACAGAATGGTCAGTTTAGATTACTGCATTGACTTGGGCGTCTATATTTTGTTAATGGTTAAGAATATCTCTGGTTACCTTTAGACCCTTTTCCTTGTTGTGTGGCTGAAGTACATACAATACATATACGGCAGATTGGTAACCCTGAGACCTATTCAAATAGACCAGCAGAGTCTTCCGCTAGGTCTCAGGGTTAGCCATAGCCTTGGTAGCCCAGTCAGTTTGTATTGTAGCCAACTCCTCTTTGTGTCGTTTCATTGTCATGCCAAACTATGGCTTGACAACGATAGAAGAGTTGGCAACAACACATGCAGGCTACATTCCAATATCCACAGTACCATACCACTTAGGATGCATGTCAAATACATTGCTTCATTCTAAGTGGTATGCTAGCATGGACATTGAAACAGAGCCACAGTATGGGTCCAAGTTGGCCGTACAGTTAACGTATTACATGGTATAGTTTATCTGCGTGGTTTACATACATCACACCCAGTGACGGTGAGACAGAGAGCTAAAGAAGATGGCTGCTGTGAGTGATGTGAGAGCTCACAACATTGGTTTCTACAAGCCACTAGCACACAGCACAGGAACCAGGTTTGTTTCTTCTTCTGTTGTTCTGGTGTGGTTCCTCAGGTGAGGTCAGATGTCCATCTCAAACTGAGCATCCTCACCTTTAAAACACAAGAACACAAATACAATGTCATCTGTACTCTAAAACAGGGGGTGTAATACCTTTGTTATTACTAATTTGACTCAGGTGTTCCATGATAAAACATGGTTGACATGGACTACAGAGAGAGAGCATGTTGTATGGCATGACAACAGCAGTCAGAGGATATGGCACCCACTGACCGGTGGCTGTCTTGCCATGACTGTTGTGGGGTTTTATGTGGTTGTTGGCCTCGTTCCTTCGGTTCTCGGTCAGGACGTTGAGGCTGGTCACCCCGGGGATGATGGGCAGGTGGGCCGGGGGGGTCTGGGCGATGGGGGAGTTACGCCGGTCCAATAGGAACTTACGGTCGTAGATGATCCTGGTCCCTATGACAGAGGAGAGTGATTATTTAATAACATCTTTGACATATTAGTTACAACCATCGAATGTATAGAAATGCATTAACAACAGATGTATTACAAACCTGCTTTAGAGAACTGGTACACCATCATGTCGATAATAACACGCTGATTATATTGCATCGATTACTTTAGGTGTAGATGGAGTCGTTGTCGTTTTCTTCAACTTACAATGTTGTTCATTTATATGGAACATGCAATAGCGAAGCACTGTGCAGCAGTGCAAAAATAGGCAAATCAAGGTCAAATTTCATTCATCTGTTTTCTTGTTTTGCAAATGTCATCATTACAATGGTGACAGCAAACAAACAAAATGATGCACCAATTCACAATACACACATCTGTGAATGGAAAGGGGAAGAGCATAAATCTGTTTGGTTCGTTACATATTTACTGTAAATACCCATTTGAATCAAAAGATGGCGTGTCATGTACAACACGGCCTAGGTACCTACATCAGATGCTGGGATAATCGTTTACGGTATCGTCAAACAAAAAGCTGGAAACAAAAAGCAGCGACCTTAGCTTTCTATAAACATTATTTCAATAAAAGTGCAATATTTATTTAAATGCAAAAGCACTGTCTGGGACAATGAAATTCAGATACTTCCTCAAACCAGCCATGCATGGATGAATATATGAATACATTGTAACTACCTACAGTGCCTTCAGAAAGTATTCACACCCCTTCACTTTTTCCACATTTTGTTGTGTTACTACGGAAGTCCAGAGAGATCCTATGAATTAAAAAAAATATATACCTTCATTATGTTGAGATCCCAACTTATTTATCTCATGATCACGACATCACAAAAGTTGTTTTTGTCAAGATCACAAGATTAACTCTATAAATAGGAATAGACGCATTGATGATAGATTGGCAGTATGGCTGAGGAGGCAGAGCCCATGGTGGATCAGCGCATATGTTTTTATTGATTGCTACACTCAGGGATGGTACATTTCATCCTAACATCATGCTTTCATTTGTGTTTGGCGCTCATTATCAGTTTATAAGTTAGAATGTTAACAAGCTAAATGTCCCTTATCTTGAGCCAAGAGCTCATGGGGCATCTAAGCCTTTGTGGGGCAATTAAGCCCTGAACAATGCCTAACAGGCAGCCCTGTCTCCCAGGCTGTATGCTACCCCCAAGACCACAGCCAACCGCATGGAAGCAACAATGCAGCTAACTTGGCTAGTCTTGTGAGCGAGCTAGCTAGTTAGCCTTGTTGCTAGCGTGTTATATATGCTGGGTGTTAGCTTTCATAACAGATATGTTTATAATTGTACGGGACACTTCATGTTTTATAGATAATATTTAAAATGTACAGAGTGGGTGAGCTCCAATTCTGACAGGATAATAAGATTCGATAGCAGTCTCAGAGGCTGATAAGTCAGGATTCTACCTTGCAGGCTGTTTCATAGGTAAAGCTCCTTGCAGGCAGATTAGCAGTCAGGATGCATTATCTATATGATCAAGACTGGGTGCTCTCTATTCCTGACAAGCTGATCAGATTCATTAGAAGCCTCAGAGGCTGATAAGTCAGGACGCTACCTAGTAGGCTGTCTGCAAGGAGCCTTACACATGAAACAGCCTACAAGGCAGTATCCTGACATCAACCTCTGAGGCTGCTATTGAATCTGATCAGCCTGCCAGGAATAGAACTCACCCCCTGGATCAGATATGCATATGGCTATAAAGCACTTTCACAGCTAATCTACCTGCAATAAGCCTTGCCTATAAAAACAGCATATAAGGCAGCTTCCTGACTTATCAGCCTCTGAGGCTGAAATTTAATCGGATAAGCCTGTCAGGAATGGAGCTCACTCAATGTAAATATTACCCACAAACATGAAGTGTCCCTTATAATTATACACATATCAGTTATGCAAGCTAACAACCAGCATAGATAACAAGCTAGCTAACAAGACTATCTAGCTAGCTCACAATACTAGCCAGGTTAGCTCTGTTGTTCCCTGCATGCGATTGACTGTGGTCTTGGGGGCGGCACGCAGCTTGGGAGACAGTGTTGCCTGTCAGGTATCATTCAGGGCTCAAATGCCCCACATTGCACTCAACAAAGCCATAGGGCTCCTTGATGAAGTTGTTATTTTGGTACTGAACAAATTAATGGATGATGCGTGGTACTTTTGATTATCTTGTGATCTCGACAAAACAACTTTTGTTATGTAGTGATCATAAGATAAATACGTTGTGATCGACATAACGAGGGAACAACTTTTTAAATTAATTTGTCCTCTCTGGCCTTCCGCGTGTTACAGTCTGAATTTAAAATGGATTAAATTGAGATTTAGTGTCACTGGCCTACATACAATACCCCATAATGTCAAAGTGGAAATATGTTGTAAGAATGTTTTACTAATTAATAAACAATGAAATGTCATGAGTCAATAAGTACTCTTTGTTATGGCAAGCCTAAATAAGTTCAGGATTAAACACGTGCTTAACAAGTCCCATAATAAGTTGCATGGACTCACTCTGTGTGCAATAACAGTGGTTAACATGATTTTTGAATGACTACCTCATTTCTGTACCCCACACATTACATTTTCTGTAAGGTAAAAAAAAAGAAGCTTTTGTCAACGCACTTGACTCTTTTCCCCCTTACTAGCGCTGACTTTGCTGATAGCTACTTTTTTGAGGAACATTTTACTTACTATCACTGTGATTCTCCCACCTAGCTGTCTTAAGATGAATGCACTGTAAGTCGCTCTGGATAACAGCATCTGCTAAATGACTAAAATGTAAAAAGGTCCTGAGTCAAGCATTTCAACCACAAAGACCAGGGAGGTTTTCCAATGCCTTGCAAAAGGCACCTATTGGTAGATAGGTGAATTTTTTGTTGTTGTGGCAAACATTGACTATCCCTTTGAGCATGATGAAGTTATTAATTCCACTTTGGATAGTGTATCAATACAGGCAGTCACGACAAAGATACAGGCGTCCTTCCTAACTCAGTTGCCGGAGAGGAAAGAACAAGCTCAGGGATTTCACCATGATGCCAGTGGTGACTTTTAAACAGTTAGAGTTTAATGGTTGTGATAGGAGAAAACTGAGGATGGATCAACAACATTGTAGTTACTCCACAATACTAACCTAAATGACAGAGTGAAAAGAAGGAAGCCTGTACAGAAAAAAAAATATTCCAAAACATGCATCCTGTTTGTAATAAGGCATTAAAGTAAAACTGCAAAAAAGGTGGCAAAGAAATTAACTGTGTCTTGAATACAAAGCGTTATGTTTGGGGCAAATCCAATACGTCACTGAGTACCACTTCATATTTTCAAGCATGGTGGTGGCCGCATCATGTTATGCGTGTGAATGTCATCGACAAGGACTAGGGAGTTTTTTTATGATAATAAGAAATGGAATAGAGCTAAGCACAGGCAAAATCCTAGAGGAAAACCTGTTTCAGTGTGCTTTCCAACAAACACTGGGAGACAAATTCACCTTTCAGCAGGACAATAACTTAAAACACAAGGCCAAATATACACTGGAGTTGCTTACCAAGACGGCATTTGATGTTCCTGAGTGGCCTAGTTAAGGTTTTGGACTTAAATCGGCTTAAAAATCTATGGCAAGACATGAAAATGGCTGTCTAGCGATGATCATCAACCAACTTGACAGAGCTTGAAGAATTTGGAAATATTGTACAATCCGGTTGTGTAAAGCTCTTAGAGACTTACCCTGAAAGACTCACAGCTATAATCGGTGCCTAAGGTGATTCTAACATGTATTGACTCAGGGGGTTGAAATCTTATGTAATGAAGATATATTAGTGTTTTATTTTTCATTATAATATATATATATAGTGTATTTTGTGTGGATCGTTGACGAACAAATGACATTGAAATCCATTTTAATCTCACCTTGTAACAATTTCTTTTGAAAAAGACAAGGTGGTTGAATACTTTCTGAAGGCACGGTAATAAATAACATATTGCACTGTTACAAATGGAGCCACCATGATTCAGAATCATTGCGTTGAACACCAACAAATCACATTGCCAAAGGTGACGGCAGCGTCCGGGCAAACCTTTGTTTTTGTTTTGAACGCTTGGAGGATGCCTTGACATGCAATCAGTCTAGCTACTGTAGGCCACAAATGCACGACAGTGCATAGCGAAATGGCGACAGTTGCTGAAACACACATCATATATCAGTAATAAGAGACAATTTATCGGTTCGGGTTGATTTTACCTCCCGGAGTTGTTGAAAATAAAGTGCCTCCAGGGGTGGTGCAATAATCATGAGGTAGCTGCGTTCTATCGTTGATCAACACCGTCCTGGTTGGAATGGCCCTGCTTTCGCTAAGCTGACGACTGGTAGACGACGACATTTCACCCCCGGTTTAGTGACTGGTCAGACGGTGTTGCAATCTGTAGGTGGTTGATACCTAACCTGACGGACGGTGGAAACCAGGACCTTTTCCCTTTCTATCTTATCTCTTCCCAAGGCTTTCTTGTCGCTCCTCTCTTCCTCCCAGCCGTCAGTACATCCCCACTCCCTCCGTCAGGCAGGAAAAACAACAACACAAGCAGACCGGATATGATGTCAATGGACGACAGCCAGCACACGTGTTTAGAAAAAAAAATATATATATTAAAACAAGTTATTTGATATAGGTCGAGGCCATATAGACCATGGTTCGCCAACTGGCGGCCGCAGGTGATTTTATTGGGCCCCCCAAAGTATATATATATATTTTTTTGGGGGGGGACATAAAAGACTGTAAAAACATCAGCAAATCAGCTCCAAGTGATTTTGAGTTTGGAAATATGTTCCAAAGTATTCCCACACATAATAGAGAGATATATGTGATCGTATACAAATGTAAGCAAAGTTTTAAATTATTACATTTTAGTCAAATATATCTGTTTGGGTTTCTTGCAGTCAATTTGCAGTCTGACCATCGAAAAATCACCCATGATTGAATCTATACTGGGCTTTATTACAGACATAAATTCTCCTCAGTTTCATCAGCTGTCCGGGTGGCTGGCCTCAGACGATCCCGCAGGTGAACAAGCCGGATGTGGAGGTCCTTGGCTGGCGTGGTTACACTTGGTATGTGGATGTGAGGCCGGTTGGATGTACTGCCAAATTCTCTAAAACGACTTTGGAGGTGGCGTATGGTAGAGAAATGAACATTAAATTATTTGGCAACAGCTCTTGTGGACATTTCTGCAGACAGCATGTCAAGTGCACGCTCCCTCAAAACTTGAGACGTCTGTGGCATTGTGTTGTGTGACAAAACTGCACATTTCTGGGATCTTTTATTTCAGCTCATGAAACATGGCACCAAGACTTTACATGTTGGGTTTATATTTTTGTTCAGTGTAGTTGATGATTCCTGCCATAGACTGTAAAAATAATTGTTGAGGCAAAGTGCATCTTCTTCTCTGGTTCAGGGCAATGTTGCTTTAACGTTTCCATGTAGCACATGATCTACATGTAACAAACTAAAGTCTGATTTATGGCAGAAGAAGAACACATAGTTTTAGTGGATTCATATGTTATCAAGATAGAAGATATTATGATATCTCCCATATTGAAGAAAATGTACAGTAGAATGGGTTGGAGACCTGACTTATATTAAGCTGGTTTGCAAAAAACCTATGGTTACATGCACACAATAATGCTATTATTGTGGATAGCAGGGGCACAACTTTCACTGGGGACAGGAGGGACATGTACCTCCCACATTCTAAAATTGCATTTTTGTCCTGGTTGGGAAGGCTGTTTGGAGTGTTTATCCGACTGGATAAAAAATAAATAATAATAATTATGTCCCCCCCACTTCTAAAACCAAAGTTACGCCCTTGGTGGATAGTCCGATTAATATAATAGTTTGATTAAAATGTTTACATGCTTTCCCGAATAATTCTGTTTCCATGGACACATCTGAAATCAGGCTACCTGATGGCACTTTGATGAATGCAGAAAATAATCAACTGAAATTAATGTTCGACCACAGCGACCATGTTATTTTTGGGAAGAATATTTGATTCCGAGTTCAGACATAGAAGTAGTTTTCGCATAGAAATGTTATAAAACGCATACATTCAGTTGTTCTGAACTAATTTCACTCGTGCTAAAGAGCAAGGCTCACTCGGTTGGTGCTAGCACATGCACCGCTGGAACGCATGTCCTAATAGATCAGAAAAACAGGCAGGTGTTTTATGCTTACCTCAATTTCGATTTTACGCCGATTAAGAAAAACAGAGTATGGTGTTTACATTACTATTGAATAAAATGCCTACTTTCAAAATCAGTTTAATGTCTAATTATTACTGTGCATGTAAACATACTCATTGATAAACTCTTACAAATGAACTGCAGTATCAGTACATACACAATAATAATTAAATATAGATATTTTTATAAATAATGTTTTGTTGTTACATTTAACTTCCGGAAATGCTGTTATCGAGGTCTCCACCCGCTGTAGTGGAGCGGGTCAAGAGCTTCAAGTTCCTCGGGGTCTACATCACTAAGAAATGAACATGGTCCACACACACCAACACAGTCGTAAAGAAGGCAAGACAACACCTCTTCCCCTCAGGAGGCTGAAAAGATTTGGCATGGACCCTCAGATCCTCAAAAAGTTCTAAAGCTGGACCATAGAGAGCATCTTCACTGGCTGCATCACCGCTTGGTTTGGCAACTGCTTAGCATTTGACCGCAAGGCGCTACAGAGTGTAGAGCGTACTGTGCAGCCGTATTCATCAACCTGGCCAAGGCTTTCAACTCTGTCAATCACTACATTCATATTGGCAGACTCAACAGCCTTGGTTTCTCAAATGATTGCCTCGCCTGGTTCACCAACTACTTCTCTGATAGAGTTCAGTATGTCAAATCGGAGTGCCTGTTGTCCGGACCTCTGGCAGTCTCTATGGGGGTGCCACAGGGTTCAATTCTCGGGCCGACTCTCTTCTCTGTATACATCAATGATGTCGCTCCAAGTCATCTACAAGTCTATGCTAGGTAATGCCCCGCCTTATCTCAGCTCACTGGTCACCATAGCAGCACCCACCCGTAGCACGCGCTCCAGCAGGTATATCTCACTGGTCACCCCCAAAGCCAATTCTTCCTTCGGCCGCCTCTCCTTCCAGTTCTCTGCTGGAGCTGGAGACTCTTACCTCTCTCACTAGTTTTAAGCACCAGCTGTCAGAGCAGCTCACAGATCACTACACCTGTACATAGCTCATCTGTAAATAGCCCATCCAGCAACCTCATCCCCATACTGTATTTATTTATTTATCTTGCTTCTTTGCGCCACAGTATTTCTACTTGCACATTCATCTTCTGCACCTTCTACCATTCCAGTGTTTAATTGCTATATTGTAATTACTTCACCACCATGGTCTATTTATTGCCTTACCTCTCTTATCCTACCTCATTTTCACATGCTGTATATAGATTTTTCTACTGTATTGATTGTATGTTTGTTTATTCCATGTGTAACTCTGTGTTGTTGTATGTGTCAAACTGCTTTGCTTTGTCTTGGCCAGGTCGCAGTTGCAAATGAGAACTTGTTCTCAACTAGCCTACCTGGTTAAATAAAGGTGAAATAAAATTAAAATAAAACGCTGCCATAACTGTTTAGTATCTATCCTGTTGCCTAGTCATTTTACCCTTACCTATATGTTCATATTTACCTCAATTACCTCGTACCCTGTACATCGACTCGGTACACGTATATATAGCCAAGCTATCATCAAAAACCATACAATATGAAGATAGGCAGAAACTGCTTCTCCAACAACAATCACGCTTGTAGGGGATGTAATGGTGAAGTTGGCAAGCTAAGCTCACGTGCAGAAACACTTCATCAGGTCTAATGGTTGCCTGCGTTGATCTGCTCATACGCAGGCCGTCAAATCAAAGGCAATTCTTCCATATAAAGTTGTTTTTGAAGAAAATTCAAACATGTCAGTTTGTCATTTTCATGAAGATATTGTGTTAAATTACTGAAGAGAAAAATAACAACTAAGGAAGAATTTTTCACTTCTCTCATTGACTTCTTAAACCCCAAATCGGTATAGGGACAAAGTGGAGTCACAATTCAACAGCTCAGACACGAGAAGTATGTGGCAGGGTCTACAGGCAATCACGGACTACAAAAAGAAAATCAGCCATGTCACGGTCACCGACGTCTTGCTTCCAGCTCCCTCCTTCTCCGTGGCCGACGTGAGTAAGATATTTAAACGAGTTAACCCTCGCAAGGCTGCTGGCCCAGACGGCATCCCTAGCCGCATCCTCAGAGCATGCGCAGACCAGCTGGCTGGTGTGATTAAGGACATATTACGGACATATTCAATCTCTCCCTATCCCATTCTGCTGTCCCCACATGGTTCAAGATGGCCACCATTCTTCCTGTACCCAAGAACGCAAAGGTAACTGAACTAAATGACGATCACCCCATAGCACTCATTTCTGTCATCATGAAGTGCTTTGAGAGACTAGTCAAGGATCATATCACCTCCACCTTGCCTGCCATCCTTGACCCACTTAAATTTGCATACCACCCCAATAGGTCCACAGACGATGCAATCGCCATCACACTGCACACTGCCTTATCCATCTGGACAAGAGATATACCTATGTAAGAATGCTGTTCATTGGCTACAGCTCAGCATTCAACTCCATAGTACCCTCCAAGCTCATCATTAAGCTTGAGGCCCTGGGTCTCAACCCCGCCCTGTGCGATTGGGTCCTGGACTTCCTGATGGGCCGCCCCCAGGTGGTGAAGGTAGGTAACAACATCTCCACTTGGGGCGGCCCATCTCCACTTCACTGATCCTCAACACCTGGGCCCCACAAGGGTGGGTGCTCAGCCCCCTCCTGTACTCCCTGCTCACCCCTGACTGCGTGGCCATGCATGCCTCCAACTCAATCAGCAAGTTTGCAGATGACACAACAGTAGTGGGCTTGATCACCAACAACGACGAGACAGCCTATAAGGAGGAAGTGAGGGCACTCGGAGTGTGGTGTCAGGAAAACAACCTCTCACTCAACGTCAACAAAACAAAGGAGATGATCGTGGACTTCAGAAAACACCAGAGGGAGCACACCCCTATCCACATTGACGGGACAGCAGTGGAGAAGGGGGAAAGTTTTAAGTTCCTTGGCGTACACATCACGGACAAACTGAAATGGTCCACCCCCATAGAAAGTATGGTGAAGAAGGCACATCAGCACCTCTTCAACCTCAGGAGGCTGAAGAAATTTGGTGTGTCATCTAAAACCCTCACCATTTTTTACCACCCGAGCCACTGCCTGTTCACCCCACTATCATCCAGAAGGTGAGGTCAGTACAGGTGCATCAAAGCTGGGACCGAGAAACTGAAAAATAGCTTCTATCTCAAGGCCATCAGACTGTTAAACAGCCGTCACTAACATAGAGAGGCTGCCTACATACATACTTGAAATAAATTGGCCACTTTAATAAATAGATCACCAGTCACTTTAATAATGCCACTTTAATAATGTTTACATATCTTGCATTACTCATCCCATATGTATATACTGTATTTTTATACCATCTATTGCATCTTGCCTATTCCACTCGGTCATCGCTCATCCATATATTTAAATGTATATATTCTTATTCCACCTCTTTACTTAGATTCGTGTGTATTAGGTAGTTGTTGTGGAATTGTTAGATTACTTGTTAGATATTACTGCACTGTCGGAACTAGAAGCACAAGCATTTCGCTACACTCGTATTAACATCTGCTAACCATGTATCAAGGCACTGGAGAAGATGGCTGACGTTTTACGTGCTCCTAACCAACTGTGTTTTTTTGTTCGGTTTTTTGCGTTATTTAAAAAAAATAACAAATAATTCTGTACATTATGTTTCTGCTACCGTCTCTTATGACAGAAAATCACTTCTGGACATCAGAACAGTAATTAGTCACCACGAACTGGCAGAATATTTTTTTCCTTTAACGAGTCCGACGAGCCCGACGTGAAGGACAACCTGCGTCCCGGGAACAGGCCCAAATCCCTGTCATTTGCGCAAAGAGAAGACGGAGAAAAAGAGGACGGAGGTCGGGTTGCCTTCTGAGAATTCGTAGGCGATCGAATAAACCCCCACTGCCTTCTGTTCTACTAGCTAAGTTGCAATCATTGGAAAATAAATTCTATGACCTACGAGGAAGATTAAACTACCAACGGGACATTAAAAACTGTAATATCTTATGCTTCACGGAGTTGTGGTTGAACGACGACATTAATTCCTCTCGTGTGCCGAGTTCCAAGCTGCCTCTGGAATCAACGTCAGCACAATAACTAGCTGCTAGCTAGCTGACTATCAAGCTGCAGGGTTTTGTGGCTGGGACCGTGGATGTCACTGAGTAGGCTGATACCGGACGGGCCACTGCGTGGTCATCGTCTGCGAGTTTGCAGATCTCTGCTGCAGCTGCATTCGCTGGCACCTCCATGATGGAGGCTATTTGTTGTCGTTGATACAGTGCGATCCATGTGTGCTGTTGGCCAGAGAACTGATCTCTCTGCCTGTCTGCCTGCCTGCTCCCTGCCTGTCCTGGTCTGTCTCTCCCATTCTTGTACAGGTGCCCTCGCCACTTTCTCTCTCTCACCCCGGACCTTTCTTCACCTACATCATACTCATACATCGCTGACTTTTTATTGATCAGCGGTTTAACTATTTGATTAGTGACCTTTAGGGCATTTAACAAACATGATGCTGTTGTTCATTTCGCTGGTGTCTACCCTTGGCTTTTACAATGTTGGCGATACTTTTAGAGCCCGTTGCACTGTGAATGAGGAAATATATGATTGTTTCTCCCTTAAGTATTGTGAGAAACCCCACGCTTGCTCCTGAAATGCACATGAGAACTATGCACATTTCTCCCGAACAATATGGGAGAAATCGGACTCTTGCGCTCACATGTCAGGACTGTTCCCTTGGTACTTAACCATGTCTCTGGACTTCACACATCTCCTGAAATATGTGGCGTAAAAGACTCTGGTGACTATGGATTCTTGTTCAAGTGCTGTCTGTAAATCCAAATGTTGTAACCCTCGATCAAGACTTGCCATTATCGTGCTGCTTCTATTGTCTGGAAATGTCCAGTCTAATCCAGGTCCTGACATTCTTACCCCTGCCGAATTAAGTAGTCAGAGTGGCCTGAAGTCTTTGCATAAGAAGTAAGAAGTCTTCTGCCGAAGCTTGATTTTGTGAATATATGGATAAAAACTGCCGACCCTGATGTATTTATGCTTTCTGAAACCTGGCTTAAAAAATCTATTACTGACAAAAATATTGGCATAAATGGTTACAATGTGTTTCGTACAGATCGTAAATCTAAGGGTGGTGGTGTTGCTGTACGTATATGTAAAAGACAAGTTCTCGGTGGTCGTTCTGACTTCTGTTACTAAACCTAAGCAATTTGAATATCTGTCTTTGAACCTAAACCTTGGCTTATCTTTAAATATTGTTGTATCTTGTTGTGATAGACCTCCATCTGCTACTGTTGACTCTCTGGATTGTATTTTCAAATTGTTCTCACAGAATGTCAATTCTGAGTTTGTCCTGATGGGTGATCTGAATCAGGACTGGCTAACATCTAGCTCTGATCAACTCAAAATTCTGTGCAATACCTACAATCTCACTCAGATTGTCAACAGTGTAACTAGGTTGAATATAAAATATCCTCTGAAATCCTCTTTGATTGATTTGATCTTAACCAATACTCCTCATCGTTTTAATGCTTCTGGTATTTTTGCAAATGACATAAGTGATCACTGTGCTATTGCCTGTGTGAGAGATGGTAAAATTCCTAAGAAATCTCCACGTGTTATTACGAAAAGAAACTGGATGCGGTTTGATATTCAAGGTTTTTTATATGATGTATCTAGCATTGAATGGAATAGAATGGAATTAATCCCTGATGTTGAACTAGCCTTTTCTTACTTCCACAACGCATTCCAGGATGTATGCTATAGGCATGCCCCTTTAAAAAAATGCAGGATAAGGGCATAGAGAACCCTTGGTTTACTAAGGAACTTACAAAAATCATAAGGGAATGAAATGCTATGTGGGCTAAAGCAAGAGGGACTGGTTTGGCAGATGATTGGAAGGCTTTTAAACATCTTTGAAATATGGGTGTGGCTATGATCCGTAAATTGAAAGCAGACCACTACCTGAAATCTACTTCACAAAATGTAAATAATCCATCCAAGTTTTGGCAAGTAGTGAAGGGTTTGGAGTGCAAAAAAGATACACAGCTTCCCAAACAATTGTTGGTCGATGCACAGATTGTAACTGAGAGAACCTCCATTCTGAAAGCCTTGAAACAGCATTTTTTAGATGCAGGCAGTTTATTTGAAAAGGTCAAAGGTATAATTGAGCCCCCTATGAATTTACCTGACACCCCTGTGCACTCCTTCACCAGGTTCTCCTTCTCATCTTTCTCTGTTTCAGAAGTGTGTAAAGCCCTGAAAGAAATGGATTAACAAAAATCCCCTGGCCCTGATGAACTAGACCCCCGCCTCCTACACCTAGCTGCAGACATCATTGCTCCCCCCTTAACATGTATTTTTAAAATCATGCTTGATGTTAAGGAAATACCCAAGTTATGGGAATCTGCTTTTGTACTGCCTCTCCTGAAAGGTGGAGATCCTTCGCTACTTGACAACTATCGACCCATATCAAAATTGTCTGTACTGTCAAAGGTACTGGAGTCCTTAGTTAGTAGGCAGCTATAGGTCTACTTCCAAGTAAACAACATCTTAAATGGAATGCAATCAGGTTTTAAGTCTAGCCACAGCACTATTTCAGCAACATTGAAGGTTTTAAATGACATCCACTGTGCTCTTGATAAGAAGTTACATTGTGTGTCTGTTTTTATTGATTTGTCGAAGGCTTTTGACACCGTGGACCATGCTGCGTTAGTGCAAAGGTTAAAATGTTGTGGAATTACTGGTCATGCTCTAGATTGGTTTATAAATTACCTATGAAATCATACACAATGTGTAATGTAAATCTGAGTCCATAGAGGGGTGCTCAGGTGTTCCGCAAGGTTCTATTTTGGGTCCACTGTTGTTCATTTTGTATATCAACAACATTGGGGATATTATTGAAACAGCGGATGTTCATTTTAATGCACATCATACTGTTCTTTATTCAAGTGGTAGTAGTCTTTAGCTTGTGAAAATGCCCAAAGAGCATTTAACATCATACAACAGAATCTGTATGACTTAAAGCTGATTCTAAATTCAGGTAAAACAAAATGCATGGTATTTTCAAATGCCAGGCATGTTACAAATCATGTCATTGCTATATTGGCTGGACATACTATAGAGCAAGTTAAAGTGTACAAATATTTGGGTGTGTGGGTTGATGATAAGCTGAGCTTCACTGTGCATGTAGAGAACTTGATAAGGAAGTTCAAGCTGAAAATAGGATTTTATTACCGGCATAAGGCTTGTTTTTCTTTTGAGGCCAGGAAGGAGCTGATACGGTTTTCGATTTTAGTGATGTTATATATATGCAGGCCTCACCCACTACCCTGAGAGCACTTGATTCAGTGTATCATGCATCCCTCAGGTTCATTACAAATCACAAACATCTAACACATCATTGTGATCTCTACAGCGCTGTTGGCTGGTCGTCATTGACCTTCCTGGTGCACAAAATCTAAGGAAGTCTCAAGGTTTTGCTCACCTGAGGTAGAGTATCTCATGATAAGCTGTAGACCACACTATCTACCTAGAGAGTTTTCATCTGTATTTTTCATAGCTGTCTACATACCACCACAAACTGATGCTGGCACTAAGACCGCACTCATTCCACCGTAAGCAAACAGGAAAACGTTCATCCAGAGGCGGCGCTCCTAGGGGCCGGGGACTTTAATGCAGGGAAACTTAAATCTGTTTTACCAAATTTCTATCAGCATGTTAAATGTGCAACCAGAGGGGAAAAACTCTAGACCACCCTAGACCTCTAGACCTCTCCACACACAGAGACACGTACAAAGCTCGCCCTCCATTTGGCAAATCTGATCATAATTATATCCTCCTGATTCCTGTTTACAAGCAAAAATTAAAGCAGGAAGCACCAGTGACTCGGTCTATAAAAAAGTGGTCAGATGAAGGAGATGCTAAACTACAGGACTGTTTTGCTAGCACAGACTGGAATATGTTCTGGGATTCTTCCAATGGCATTGAGGAGTACACCATATAAGTCACTGGCTTCATCAATAAGTGCATCGAAGACGTCGTCCCCACAGTGACTGTACGTACATACCCAAACCAGAAGCCATGGATTACATTCTCACTGAGCTAAAAGGTAGAGCTGCCGCTTTCAAGGAGCGGGACTCAAATCCGGAAGCTTGTAAGAAATCCCGCTATGCCCTGCGACAAAGCATCAAACAGGCAAAGTGTCAATACAGGACTAAGATCGACTCGTACTACACTGGCTCCGACTCTCGTCGGATGTGGCAGGGCTTGCAAACTCTTACAGACTACAAAGGGAAGCACAGCCGCGAGCTGCCCGGTGACACAAGTCTACCAGACGAGCTAAATTACTTCGATGCTCGCTTCGAGGCAAGTAACACTGAAACATGCATAAGAGCATCAGCTGTTCTGGAAGACTGTGTGATCACGCTCTCCGTAGATGTGAGTAAGACCTTTTAAACAGGTCAACATTCACAAGGCCACAGGGCCAGATGGATTACCGGGATGTGTACTCCGAGCATGCGCTGACCAACTGGTAAGTGTCTTCACTGACATTTTCAACCTCTCCCTGTCTGAGTCTGTAATACCAACATGTTTCAAGCAGATCACCATAGTCCCTGTGCCCAAGAACACTAAGGTAACCTGCCTATATGACTACCGACTCGTAGCACTCACATCTGTAGCCATGAAATGCTTTGAAAGGCTGGTCATGGCTCATGTCAACACCATTATCCCAGAAACCCTAGACCCACTCCAACTTGCATACCACCCTAACAGATGCACAGATGATGCAATCTCCATTGCACTCCACACTGCCCTTTCCCACCTGGACAAAAGGAACACCTACGTGAGAATGCTATTCATTGACTACACTTCAGCGTTCAAACCATAGTGCGCTAAAGTTCATCAATAAGCTAAACACCCTGAGCCTAAACACCTCCCTCTGCAACTGGATCCTGGACTTCCTAATGGGCCGCCCCCAGGTGGTGAGGGTAGGTAACAACACATCCGTCACGCTGATCCTCAACACAGGGGCCCCTCAGGGGTGCGTGCTCAGTCCCCTCCTTACTCCCTGTTCACCCATGACTGCACGGCCAGGCACGCCGTCATTAAGTTTGCAGATGACACAACAGTGGTAGGCCTGATCACCGACAATGAAGAGACAGTCTATAGGGAGGAGGTCAGAGAGCTGGCCATGTGGTGCCAGGACAACAACCTCTCCCTCAATGTGATCAAGACAAAGGAGATGATTGTTGACTACAGGAAAAGGAGGACCAAGCATGCCCCCATTCTCATCGACGTAGTGTAGTGGAGCAGGTTGAGAGCTTCCAGTTCCTTGGTGTCCACATCACCAACAAACTAATATGGTCTAAGCACACCAAGACAGTTGTGAAGAGGGCACAACAAAACCTATTGCCCCTCAGGAGATTGAAAAGATTTGGCATGGGTCCTCAGATCCTCAAAAGGTTCTAAAGCTGCACCATTGAGAGCATCCTTACTTGTTGCATCACTGCCTGGTATGGCAACTGCTCGGCCTCCGACCACAAGGCACTACAGAGGGTAGTGTGTACGGCCCAGTACATCACTGGAGCCAAGCTTCCTGACATCCAGGACCTCTATACCAGGTGGTGTCAGAGGAAGGCCCGAAAAATTGTCAAAGACTCCAGCCACCCTAGTCATAGACTCTTCTCTCTGCTACCGCACGGCAAGCGGTACCGGAGCGCCAAGTCTAAGAGGCTTCTAAACAGCTTCTACCCCCAAGCCATAAGACTTCTGAACATCTAATCAAATGGCTACCCAGACTATTTGCATTGCCCCCTCCCCTTTTACTCCGCTGCTACTCTCTGTTATTATCTATGCATAGTCACTTTAATAATTCTACCTACATGTACATATTACCTCAATTACCTCAACTAACCGGTGCCCCCGCACATTGACTATGTACCGGTACCCCCTGCATTTAGTTTTGCTATTTTTATTTTACTGCTGCTCTTTAACTACTTGTTTCTTTCATTTATTTAATTTCTTATTCTTATTTGTATTTTTAAACTGCATTGTTGGTTAGGGGCTTGTAAGTAAGCATTTCACTGTAAGGTCTACACCTGTTGTATTCGGCGCAAGTGACGATTTATTTTTGGATTTGATTTGATTTTAACCATGTGTATGTGGCCAATAAAATTCGATTTGATTTGATCCTGGCCTGGTCTGTTTGGTCTGCTTCGCAAGCATTTCCGGAAGTCTTGCGATGTTGCACCTCTGGGTTTAGAAACTCTGTGTTATCGTTACTCATTGTGTATGTATTCCTCGTTTAATTATTATTCTATATTTTTCTCTCTGCATTATTGGGAAGGACCCATAACTAAACATTTAACTGTTAGTCTACACCTGTTATTTACGAAGCATGGGACAAATAAAATAAAATATTTTATTAATTTCATTAGAAGATGATGTCAGCGGTCAACATGTGGGAGAAGTTGTGGGGCTTTCAAGATAACCTGGAACTCGAGTTCTAGAAAGATGCTTGAGTTTCTGACTTGGAATTCTGAGTTGGATGACCGTTCAAAAATATTTTTCCCGAGTTCCCAGTTGTCTTGAACGCATTGAAGTCAGACATAGGGGCTCCCGAGTGGCTCAGCGGTGTAAGGCACTGCATCTCAGTGCTTGAGGTGTCACTACAGACATCCTGGTTCAATTCCAGGCTCCCGTGATTGGGAGTCCCGAGTCCCATAGGGCTCGGAACCTCAGTTAAAGTTTGCATATGTTTTTTTTTGTGTAGAGCTTCCTATTGGTTCATTGATACTTTCCAAATGGTAAAACCGGACCTCATCTTTCTTCAACGAGATTCCAGTCATAAATCTCAGAGTTTCCGACTCCCGAGTTGTCTTGAACGCAGCATCAGGGATGATAGACGATTTCCCCACTAGTAATTACCAGTTGGAGGGTCATTTAAGTGGATTTTTCAGACGTATGTGGTAAATACCACCCTCCCACTTGGTTAAGAACACAGCATAACATTTTGTTTGTGATGCTGCTTTACTAGGCAACTCAGATGTCCTAGTCAAAAATAGCAAACGCAGACGTTTCTGAATGGGAAACTCGTTGTAGAACGATAATACCCACGTTTCCCACTTGAAAGGTATCAGAATCAACTAATAGAAAGCTCAAAGCAAATAACTAGTTTTATTTTAACTCGGAGGTTCTGAATTTTGATAGGCCATGAACTCGCCATCATGCGTTTATGATTATTCATTATGCGCAGTTGCAGCACACTTTCTAAGCTTTCTGTCTAGAAATGCGCATGTGCAATACAGTTCCAGTGCACTAGCCATCACTATATCATCGGCAAGAACCCAACACAGACTAAACATGAGCTTCACAGTCGAAGAGAGGGGAAACCCCAATACATTGAGCTATCGTTTGTTTTTCAGTAAGTGTTATCCACTTTTTAATGGAAATATAGCTTAAGCTAGCTTAGTTAATATGTGTCTATAATACTGCAAGGTTCGCTCCATTGGGGATTTGTCGGCTTACTAGTGGGATCGGGCCCCACCTCCCACTTATTCATTGGTTTTATACTCCTAATGTCAAGTTCAAGTGTAGATTTCACAGGTATTTGCACCTAGTTAGGATCGTTGAGTATATGCATGTATCAGCGCTTTGACCTTTGCTCCCCATTTGAGTTGAGCAGACATACAGTAACTAGCAATTGCATGGACCAGTTTTGCCGGTTTGCTGGACATGAATTTGACTTACCGGTATCAAGATCTAATTCCGCTGTTTTAGTGTGTTAGATTTATCCTGTCATTGTGGTATTTCTGATATTAGTTAGCTAGTCTTGTTGGGATACCACACCAGCAACCTCGATAATATTAGTTAGTTCGTCTTGTTGGGATACCACACCAGTAACGTCGATAAATCATATTTTAGCCACTGTACGTGTGGGTTACACCCAGTTTCAGTTTCTAAGATCAAGACTAGGCTTTAAGACCTGTCAAACAAAAGGTGTTTCTCATGTGACCAGTGTTAGCCTGAATGTATCATTGTTCAAATGTGATGTAGCAGTCTCATATTTGTTGCATACAGTGCAGCCTTATGATTGCGCACTTAATTACCATTACACTGGGGGTTAATTGCATCATGAATATCATGTGTAAGTGGTTGATTTCTTGCATACATTTACACACACTAAACTTAAAGGTCACTCATATTCTCCCATTCTCATGATGTATGTTGTCTGTTCTCTGTAGAAAATGCTGATGGAAAGTATGTCTCCCCATTCCATGACATACCTATGTATGCTGATGAGAGCCAGGTATGTCACCTTTATCCTGCTACAATGCCCCATTACATATCACACACACACTGAATGGAGATGGGATATCAATTCAACTGCTTCTTTTATAGAAAGATACCCACTTAGTCTAACTTTTGACTCATGGTTAAATCTGCAATATTAAACTTTTTGGGTGACCTGACCAAATGGACATAGAAATGTGAGTTGTAGATATGTCATTCTCATTGAAAGCAAATCTAAGAAGTGGTATATGTTGTTTTTATGTTGTCTATTTCTATGCTTCTCATTCTTAAGTTTCATTTTTGCATCTTTTACTTTCGGTTTTGTATATCAGCTCAAGCAAACATATTAAGTGGCGCAGAGGTCTAAGGCACTGCATCTCAGTGCTAGAGGCATCACTACAGACCCTGCTTTGATTCTAGGCTGTATCACAACCGGCCGTGATTGGGAGTCCCATAGGGCGGCGCACAATTGGCCCAGCGTCGTCCGGGTTAAAGGAGTAGATGTATGAAAGCAAATCAGCTATTTGGGCAGATTTGTTGCCACTCAAGACTGTTTTGCGTGGCTGATTGGGCTGCACTACGAGTCGATAGTAAGCCGGAGAGGTGTTGTGCTTCCTACTGAGTAACATTATTATTATTGTGTCGCCGGCGGTAGCTACGTGGAATTTTATTTCAAGTAGGATAGCAGACTACACAATAAATAACTAATATTGATAACTAGGGTTGCAAAGGGTTGGAAACTTTCCGGGATATTTCCGGAAATTTGCCATGGGAAGTTAAGCCTGGGAATTTTGCTTAAATTCATAAAAAAGGTTAGCTTATAACAGTGAACCTTTTTTGTTGGATACACATAAGGCAATTCTAGGTCTTCTGGCATAGTTTAACCAAAATATCACCAATTCAATGGAATTGCAACCCTCTTCATGCACAGTGCATTCTTCATCATGTGTACAGCTGATTCTCAAGGTCTTGCACACTAATGAGATGCTATTGAGTCCACACAACTACACTGTCTGATCCAAGGACTACATGCTTTCTGGTAAGTTTTGATTGCAATACTGTGTGGGGCGAATATATTTAATGCATACATGATTTTTTGTTAACTAGTAAATAGCCTACAGCAAGTGTGTTTAAATAATTTCTAACTTGTTAACAATTTCTGCTAGTTAGTTTTTGCTACCATGTGGGTTTTAGCTTGTTTGAGCCTGCTAACTTTCCATACATGTTTCATTTTAAAACATGTATCTTACAAAGGAGTTGTTTAATCTAACTGCTTAACTATTTATCTGTACATGGAATTGTATTTGTTTTGTTTTTTTACAAAACAAATTATAATCTTTGCAGGAAAATTCCACGGGCACTATCTGATGTGTGGAGACATTTACTGCAGCTAATGTAGAAGGAAAAGCTGTGTACATTTGCAAATACTGTGCCAAATCATATGTGAAGAATGCAACAGATGCAGAATCATCTGGCCAAGTGCATAAAGTTCCCTCAGCGCTCACAACAAGCAACCTCTGACAAGTCTCTCTACTTCTATTCAAGGTGAAAATTATGAATCAGACACCTTATCGATAGCAACAGCTCATGGTCTTCCTGGAATCAGAAGTTTTTTTGACTCAATGGAGGAACGTAGTCAGAGAAATGCCGATGAATGTCTTGCTCAAGCTGTGTATGCAACTGGTTCACCTCTGATGCTCACAGGCAATGTGTATTGGAAGAGATTTCTGAATGTTCTTTGCCCAGCATACACCCCTCCAACCAGACATGCTTCATCTACTCATTTGCTGGATGCAGAGTTCAACAGAGTTCAAGTGAAGGTCAAGCAAATCATAGAGAAAGCAGACTGTATTGCAATCATCTCTGATGGATGGTCGAATATTCGTGGGCAAGGAATAATTAACTACATCATCTCCACCCCTCAACCAGTATTCTACAAGAGCACAGACACAAGGGACAACAGACACACCGGTCTCTACATTGCTGATGAGCTGAAGGCAGTCATCAATGACCTTGGACCACAGAAGGTATTTGCACTGGTGACAGACAATGCTGTGAACATGAAGGCTGCTTGGTCTAAAGTGGGAGTCCTACCCTCACATCACATCCATTGGCTATGCTGCTCATGCATTGAATCTGTTCCTGAAGGACATCATGCCACTGAAAATAATGGATACAGTCTACAGGAGAGCCAAGGAAATGGTTAGGTATGTGAAGGGTCATCAAGTTATAGCAGCAATCTACCTCACCAAGCAAAGTGAGAAGAATAAGAGCACCACATTGAAGCTGCCCAGAAACACACGTTGGGGTGGTGTCATCATGTTTGACAGTCTCCTGGAGGGGAAGGAGTGTCTCCAAGAAATGGCCATATCACAGTCTGTCAATATGGACAGGAGAGAGTGGTAAGTAGCCTGAAACTCCTGAAACCTATAGTGGTATCCATTGCGCATCCTGTCTGATGTTCAGACTCTGCTTGCAGATGTAAGAGAAGAAATCTGTACTGCCCTGCCCACTTCAGTGTTGCTCCAAGCAGAGGAAACTGCAGTTCTGAAATGCATCAAAAAGCGTGAAGACTTCTGCCTGAAGCCCATACACGCCGCAGCGTACATGTTGGACCCCAAGTATGCTGGCAAAAGCATCCTGTCTGGTGCAGAGATCAACAAGGCTTATGGTGTCATCACTACAGTGTCTCGCCACCTTGGCCTGGATGAGGGCAAGGTTCTTGGCGGTCTGGCGGAGTACACTTCCAAGCAAGGGCTTTGGGAAGGAGATGCAATATTGCAGTCGTGCCAAGATATCTCATCAGCCACCTGGTGGAAGGGACTTTGGATCTGTTGCCTTCAAATCCCACAAACCATCAGCCGCCTCAGAGCGCAACTGGTCCTTGTTTGGGAACACACACACCAAAGCACGCAACAGGCTGACCAATACAAGGGTTGAAATAGCCATATCACAGTCTGCCGATATGGACAGCCCCATCAAGAGGATCCTCCTGGATGATGTATTTTGGGAGAGAGTGGTAAGCAGCCTGAAACCTATAGCAGTAGCCATTGCACAGATTGAGGGAGACAATGCCATCATGTCTGATGTTCACTCTGCTTGCAGAATAAATCCGTACTGCCCTGACCACTTCACTGTCACCCCAAGCAGAGGAAACTGCAGGGTTGACAAATTGGTGGCCATCTGGGCTAATTTGAGCCTTTTTGAGCCTCACAATGAGCCATCCTCAACAAGGTTGGAAAGTGATAGTGAAGATGAGGCCTCAGAGTCTGATGTTCAAGAGGTGGACATTGAGAAGGTCCAGGGAGAAGACATGGAAGCCTGAGAGGAATTCAACCAAAGCTTTAGTTTCTAGACTATCATTTTAAAGATGTATGTTGAAAACATTTTTGGGAGATGCGATGGATCATTGGGGATCATTCAATATTCCCTTTCTTTTGTTGTTCAGTGAAATCATCCCATGTGAAGAGTCAACTCATTTAATTAAAGTTCAATTCGTAACTAAATATTTTTTTTTACTTCTATTGGAAGGATTTAATAATTTGCAGTTATGTCTACTTATGATAAGGTAAAAGGTTTATGTTTCTGTCTCCATATGATATGTTAAATATATCCAATTAAAAAAAAAATCTACATTTAAATGGTATTAATTTGCATATATTTCCGTTAATTCCCACCTCTGAATATTCCCCAAAATGTTCAACCCTATTGATAACCATCTAGATGTCACCTTGATTGCATACATACATACATACATACATACATACATACATACATACATACATACATACATACATACATGCATGCATACATACATACATACATACATAGTCAACTACTCAATGGGGAGGGCATGAACAGCAATAATACAGTAACAACACCGGGACACATTGCCCTTTGCTCCCACTCAACAAGTACCTAGTAGCCAATATCATGGTGACAGTCATAGTAAGCACACACATGCAACGCATGAAACAACAGTACACCCATCATCAATAATTGTAATAACTAAAACAGTTGTCAGTTTTATAACAGAAAATATACAATTATGTGTGAAACTAACAGTGAAATATGACTCCGACTCATCCTCGGACTTAAAAACAGAAGTCCTGACTCTCGTGGTACGATAGTTCAATATATAGTAGTTGCCTGGGGGGAGAACTCCAAAAGTATTGAATCCCTGACTCCTTGCCCGTCGACTCCTATTTCTGGGTGTCAAGCTTCGACTCCTAAGATTCTGTATTTTTTGCAACGGAGAAAACTATTTTCCGTAGTCTACTTGGAGAACACTAACTCATCTTTCACAGCAAAGAAAGACTGAACTAGCGAGGGGAGAGAGGGATGGGAGGGGCACAGCCAGGCATAGGCAGGCATGTCGGCCACCAGGCAGACATTCAGAACAGTGCATTGGTAATCAAAAAATGTAGGCTATAGGCTATCGCAACGCTGTATTTTGCAATTTCTTGGATTGCAAGGTCTTGCGCAAGTTCACTAAAGTAGGGGCTATCAGTGAGTATGCTAAGCTATTCTACACGTAACAGACCAGAAACCAAACACATACTAGATTTTTTCATAGCGAACAGAAAGGGGAGCAGGTGAGGGAGAGTTTGGATCAGCGCAGGCAGAGAGACGGTCAGAACCGTGCGCACAGGCTATACCAGTGGTTCCCAACTTCTTTTGGTTACTGTACCACCAACTGAATTTTGCTCTGCCCGGAGTACCCCTGAAGTACCCCCTCATGTACATTTTACCAGTAGGCCTATGGTCTCATGAGTCTAAGTACCCCCTGTGGATAGGACAAGTACTCTCAGGGCAGGGGTCCTAGAACCACTGGGCTATACTGTATCTTGGTAATCTGTATATATCATTCCATAAGATATCGCTTAAATAGTATTTATATTTTCAAACAAAATAGGCCTTTTTATAGGCAAATGGGCAGCATCATGCTCATGTCAGTCCTCTTGAACACAAATGTTGTCTTCCTAGTAGGACTGCAATAATGAGATGGTGTGTAGGTGTGTGCGCATTCGTTTCTGTGTGTTTTGGGAGTCAAGCAAGAGTCGACTCCTACGACTCTACCTACAGAAGTTGGAGCCGACACCAAAAATCCTGAAGTCATTCACCACAAAAAACAACAGCTCAATCAAAACCGCCTAACCTATAGCAGAGTGGTCTCGATACACCCACTACTTTCCTTTCGACACACCCACTCGCCCATACACCAATTGCCATATTGGGATGCAGCTACCCCCTTCTCCACCAGCTTCAAACAGCTGAAAATACAATGAAAATATATTTCACAGCGGTTTAGATGGTACAGTGATTCTCTAAACCAGGTATTCCCAAACTGGGCACGCCAAATAAAAATGTGATTCCATTTATATTTTCCAACGGGGCTATAGATTTGGGTGAGGTTTTTTTCTGGCCTGAGTTGCCTCGTTTCACTGCCAAAAATAAAATTAAGCCATCTAGTGTTCAGCGAAATAACAACACAATGTCAAATACAGGTAGCCTAGTCAAATAATGAACATCCAATCACATTAACCGTTACTCTCTTGCGGGAATTCCACTAACGGTCCGTATGTAGCCAAACGTAGCTGCTGCTCATGTTGGTATCTGTTCTGATGGCACAAAAGCCATGACTGAGACAATGCAGTTGCTCCCGACGCCACTTGGGTACACTACAGCATCCACTGAGAGGCTCTTGCTGCCAAGGGAATGCCTGACAGCTTGAAATAGATTTTGGACACTACAGTGGAAATGGTTAACGTTGTTAAAGCAAGGCCCCTGAACTCTCCTGTATTTTCTGCACTATGCAATGATATGGGCAGCGACCATGTAACGCTTTTACAACATACAGAAGTGCGTTTGTTATCAAGGGGTAAAGTATTGACACGTTTTTTTGAATTGAGAGACGAGCTTAAAGTTTTCTTTACTGACCATCATTTTCACTTGTCTGACCGCTTGCATGATGACGAGTTTCTCACACGACTGGCCTATCTGGGTGATGTTTTTTCTCACCTGAATGATCTGAATCGAGGATTACAGGGACTCTCCGCAACAATATTCAATGTGCGGGACAAAATTGAGGCTATGATGAAGAAGTTGGAGCTCTTCTCTGTCTGCATTAACAAGGACAACACACAGGTCTTTACATTATTGTATGACTTTTTTTGTGTGCAAATGAACTCAAGCTTACAGACAATGTCAAATGTGATATAGCGAAGCACCTGAGTGAGTTGGGTGGACAATTACGCAAGTACTTTCCTGAAACGGATGACACAAACAACTGTATTCGTTATCACTTAGAATTTTAGCAACCAGGAAATGCTAGTGGTTTCTGCATATTGCACCTTTAAAGATGTCATTGAGTTGTATCTCCATAGCATTCTTGGTTGGAATTGTTTGTAATGTATTCATTTTTGTTCCCTATGCGTGTGGAAGAGTAGGAGTACCGCTAGCAAGGTCATAGTCTGTTTGTCAAAGCAATGATCTTTACCACTCCAACACTGAACTCTTTAATAATTGTCTTATCTCTCTGGAGTAATATATCAGAGTTGGATGACCTTTCCTTTCCTCCAACATATCCATAGGCATAAATACATTATTCCTGGGTATATTGATATTATGATATGTGACAAACTGGGACACAAGTATGCAAATGTATTCACTCACTACTGTAAGTCGCTCTGGATAAGCGCTTCTGCTTGATCACTAAAGTAAATGTAACAACAAAAAAATGTCCATGGTTGTTAATGCTCAGTTTGTGTGCACATTTGACATTTTAGTCACTTTGGAGATGCTCTTTTTCAGAGTGACAAACAGTTAGCTAGGTGGGACAACCGCATTTCATAGTCATACTAAGTACATTTTTTTCTCAAAGTAGCTACCCGCAAAGCCAGAACTACTAAGGGGGGGAAAAAAGTGTGAGTGTTAGTTCACAAAATGTTATTTTTTTTGGGGGGGGGGGTTATTTAAAATACTCTTTGAAGAGGTAGGGTTTCAGATGTTTTCAGGGCAGGGGCAGGAACAGGGACTCTGCTGTCCTAGCTTCAAGGGGAAGCTGGTTCCAACATTAGGGTGCCAGAACAATGAAGAGCTTAGACTGGGCTGAGCGGGAGCTGCCCTTCCGTAGGGGTGGGAGGGCAAAGAGGCCAGAGGTTGCAGAACGTAGTGCTCGGGGTGGGGTGTAGGGTTTGAGCATAGCCTGAAGGTAGGAAGAGGCAGTTCCTCTTGCAGCTCTGTTGGCAAGTACCATGGTGTTGTAGTGGATACAAACTTTGTCTGGAAGCCAGTGGAGTGTGCGGAGGAGGGAGAACTTGAAGGTTGAACATGGGAGAACTTGAAGGTTGAACACCAAGCGGTCTGCAGGGTTCTGGATGAGTTGCAGGTTTTTGATGGCACAAGTGGGGAGTTTGACCAACAGCGAACAAACACATTTGTTTACTACTAGTGAAGTATGAGTCATTGCTTTCTTCTCTTTCAGAACATTTTCCACATGGTTGTTGAAGTACCAAGATGGACAAATGCAAAGATGGAGGTAGGTTCACCTTGATTGATTTTATTAGCCAGTTAAAAACAATACATACAGTGCCTTCGGAAAGTATTCAGACCCCTTCACTTTTCCCACATTTTGATATGTTACAGCCTTATTCTAATATTGAGTAAATGTTTTTCCTCATCAATCTACACACAATACCACATAATGACAAAGCGAAAAGAGGTTTTTAGAATTTTTTGCAAATGTATTTAAAAAGAAAAAACAGATACCTTATTTACATAACTATTCAGACCCTTTGCTATGAGACTCGAAATTGATCTCCAGTGCATCCTGTTTCCATTGATCATCCTTGAGATCTTTCTACCATTTGATTAGAGTCCACCTGTGGTAAATTCAATTGATTGGACATGATTTGGAAAGGCACACACCTGTCTATATAAGGTCCCACAGTTGACAGTGCATGTCAGAGCAAAAACCAAGCCATGAGGTCGAAGGAATTGTCCGTAGATCTCCGAGACAGGATTGTGTCGAGGCACAGATCTGGGGAAGGGTACCAAAACATTTCTGCAGCATTGAAGGTCCCCAAGAACACAGTGGCCTCCATCATTCTTAAATTGAAGAAGTTTGGAACCACCAAGACTTCCTAGAGCTGGCTACCCAGCCAAACTGAGCAATCGGGGGAGAAGAGCCTTGGTCAGGGAGGTGACTAAGAACCCGATGGTCACTCTGACAGAGCTCTAGAGTTCCTCTGTGGAGATGGGAGACAACCATCTCTGCAGCACTCCACCAATCAGGCCTTTATGGTAGAGTGACCAGACGGAAGCCACTCCTCAGGAAAAGGCAGCCTGCTTGGAGTTTGCCAAAAGGCACCTAAAGACTCTCAGACCATGAGAAACCAGATTCTCTGGCTAGTCAAGCAAAATAAGACAAAAGATAATTCAATAATGTTTGGTTTTTCTACTTCCAGATTGCAACCAAAGACCCCCTGAACCCGATCAAGCAGGATGTGAAGAAGGGGAACCTGCGTTACGTCGCCAATGTTTTCCCCCACAAAGGCTACATCTGGAACTATGGAGCAATACCTCAGGTCAGACATTCACCAAACTGCACATGGTCTGAAATGCAAGTACAGGCTTGTGACTGTACATTTACAAGACTTTTGGCATTCCAACATAATCCTTGTAGTGTGTCACTGTTTCTGCATTCAAACATGTTACAATGCAGACTAATACGTTTGTAGAAGCAGACCCCCGCTACATGTCCAACTCAATTCATTGATCACCTAGTTGAATTGGCCATGATTGCCTAGTTCTGTCATATGAACTAAATATCACAATCTCTTTTGACTGTGATATTTCTCTTTCTCGATAGACTTGGGAGGATCCCGGGCACAAAGATGAAGACACTGACTGCTGTGGTGACAACGACCCCATCGACGTCTGTGAAATCGGTACCAAGGTACAGCACTTTATCCTCTAACTACTATTAACCTTTGGAGCCGTTTTTAAGATCTTGATATTGTTTCTTCCATTCAATCTTTGCCATTCCTACATGCTTAAGGTGTCATGCAAAGCAGCTTTTTGTCACCTAAGCAAGGTGTCCAATTTCGAGAAAGTATGTCTGACAATTTAGCTGGGTTTGTTACATCATTAGCTGCCTGTACAGATGTGTTGTGAGCTTTGTGTATGGTTGTGTGATGAAATTCACTTTCCTTCAGCATGTGATCTGCTTTCTGACTTATTATTGAAAGTGACCTAACCCCATACCAATATTGTACTTTTCTATGCTGTACTGATCATGAATCTGCCTCCTCCTCCAGGTGTGTTCGCGTGGGGAGGTGATCAAGGTGAAGGTACTGGGGGTTTTGGCCATGATCGACGAGGGGGAGACGGACTGGAAGGTCATAGCCATCAACGTGGAGGACCCTGAAGCTAAGGACCTGAACAGTAAGCATTGGAGGAGCTAGATGTGGACTAAACAGATAATCCCTAATATAACAGGCCATTCCTTAATAGTGCCCATTTAGCCCAGTCACTGCATATAGTAGTACTGGAATATGATTGCTCAAGTGGAGAATGCAGTGATTGAACATTTGTTTTCCCAAGTGTGCGTGTGTGTGTATTCCTATTGCCACAGTCATCTGCAAGTGAAGAATGCAATAAATCAATGTTTTCCCAAATGTGGGTGTGTGTGGCTGCGTACATGTGTGTCTATTCCTATTACCACAAATCATCCCACCACTCCTTTTCCCTCACCTGTCACCCTATCCTGTGTACCTCAGACATCGGTGACATCCAGAGGCTGAAGCCAGGTTACTTGGAGGCCACCGTGGACTGGTTCAGGAGGTACAAGGTACCAGATGGGAAACCAGAGAACCATTTTGCCTTCAACGGAAAGTTCAAAGACAAGGTATCCATTTTGTACCCCATACACAGGAGTTTGTGTTCTGTAATCCTTTGGCCCGAGCCATAATGGCTCATCTCCTGTTTCTATAGTATTTGGCAAGGTATTGTAGCCTTGAAGTTGTCACAGCCTTGGTACAGTAGCTACATCCATCCTCATCAACATACTTTTCATTTATCTATTTACCTTGTACCACATCCACCCTCATCTATAACAGCTGAAACAAACGTTTCAGGTAGCCTTCCACAAGCTTCCCACAATAAGTTGGGTGAATTTTGGCCCATTCCTCCTGACAGAGCTGGTGTAACTGAGTCAGGTTTGTAGGCCTCCTTGCTCGCACACGCTTTTTCTGTTCTGCCCACAAATGTTCTATAGGATTGAGGTCAGGGCTTTGTGATAGCCACTCCACTACCTTGACTTTGTTGTCCTTAAGCCATTTTGCCACAATTTTGGAAGTATGGTTGGGGTCATTGTCCATTTGGAAGACCCATTTGCGACCAAGCTTTAACTTCCTGACTGATGTCTTGAGATGTTGCTTCAATATATCCACATTTTCCCTCCTCATGATGCCATCTATTTTGTGAAGTGCACCAGTCCCTCTTGCAGCAAAGTACCCCCACAACATGATGCTGCCACCCCCGTACTTCACGGTTGGGATGGTGTTCTTCGGATTGCAAGCCTCTCCATTTTTCCTCCAAACATAACGATGGACATTATGGCCCCACAGTTCTATTTTTGTTTCATCAGACCAGAGGACATTTCTCCAAAAAGTACAATCTTCGTCCCCATGTGCAGTAGCAAACCGTAGTCTGGCTTTATTATGGCGGTTTTGGAACAGTGGCTTCTTCCTTGCTGAGCGGCCTTTTAGGTTATGTCCATATAGGACTCGTTTTACTGTGGATATAGATCCGTTTGTACCTGTTTCCTCCAGCATCTTCATAAGGTCCTTTGCTGTTGTTCTGGGATTGATTTGCACTTTCGCACCAAAGTGCATTCATCTCTAGGAGACAGAACACGTCTCCTTCCTGAGCGGTATGACGGCTGCGTGGTCCCATGGTGTTTATACTTGCATACTATTGTTTGTACAGATGAAAGTGGTACCTTCAGGCGTTTGGAAATTGCTCCCGAGGATGAACCAGACTTGTGGAGGTCTACAATTTATTTTCTGAGGTCTTGGCTGATTTCTTTTGATTTTCCCATGATGTCAAGCAAAGAGGCACTGAGTTTGAAGGTTGGCCTTGAAATACATTCACAGGTACACCTCCAATTGACTCAAATGATGTCAAGTAGCCTATCAGAAGCTTCTAAAGCCATGACATGATTTTCTGGAATTTTCCAAGCTGCACAGTCAACTTAGTGTATGTAAACTTCTGACCTACTGGTATTGTGATACAGTGAATTATAAGTGAAATAATCTGTCTGTAAACAATTGTTGGAAAAATTACATGTCATGCACAAAGTAGATGTCCTAACTGACTTGCCACAACTATAGTTTGTTAACAAGAAATTTGCGGAGTGGTTGAAAAACTAGTTTTAATGACTCCAACCTAAGTGTATGAAAACTT
This sequence comes from Salmo salar, assembly GCF_965601325.2. Taxonomy (NCBI): domain Eukaryota; kingdom Metazoa; phylum Chordata; class Actinopteri; order Salmoniformes; family Salmonidae; genus Salmo; species Salmo salar. The sequence goes on from NC_138291.1 coordinate 75,069,318, forward strand.
CTGACTTCAACTGAACATGGATAGTCGTTTAGCCTGAATGTCAGTCTGTCTGCAATAGCCTTGTTAAATGTTGCGTTGTTGAATGCAGGTAAAGTCTGGTACCAAGCCTACATTGTGTTGGCCAAATAGAGGCAAATTCAGTGTGTTGTACAAGAACTGACATTTATTTTGCAAGACCCATAGGGTTGTATTATCCTGTTGCAACATAGTATGTCCCTGAGGATACAATAACCTTTTTACAATATACAGTGTCCAATGAAGTTCAATACAGGCTTGTTTTTTAAATTGATCGGTTCAGCTAAAATACAGAAATGCAAAGGGCTGGTTTCACGGACATAGATTAACACTATCCTGGACTAAAATGCACTCACATTTGGGATTCTACATTGAGTTTGCATTTTCCAGGAGTAGGCTTAATCTGTGTCTGGAAAACCACCCCAAACTGGATGTTTCCTTGCCCTACAACAGCCTCAGCTCTGTGTGTTTCCTTGTCAGGAATTTGCCATTGAGACAATCAAGAGCACCCATGGCTTCTGGAAGGCACTTATCTCTCAGAAGACCAACTCTGGAGGACTCAACTGGTGAGGAGAGCATACACCATTTGCAATCCTTGTACAGTAAAATACCTCTAAAACTGGCATTTGTTACAGTCCCATTATCTTAATATCATTACTGTAAATTAGATCAATCTTTAAAGGCCTAATCCGTAATTCCAACATGTAAGCCCCGCCACTTAATTTGTGAAATTAGACCTTACTTCTGAAAAACTATAGCAACAAGCAAGACTTTGTTTGAATCTGAATACAAAATGAATGAATACCTGACTGATGTGACCTTTTTCTCCAAATCCTGCAGTAAAAACACGTGTGTGTCGGCTGGTGACAGTCCCTTCTGCTGCTCCACGGACGAGGCCAAGGCTGTCATAGAAGGGGTCAGTACCTTCTGCTTCTCTATGGCTAGTTTCTAGAACTTCAGGGTCGGGTCAGACCTCTCTCCTTTATGTGCTGTGCTCCTACATGCCTCTGCTGTGGTCAAACATGTCTAGCATATACATTTTATAAATTGCTCAATCAGACCATCCAATTCTGTGTATTATTATTATTATTATTATTATTATTTTTTTTTTAGACAACCACTTGTGGAACCGAAGATCCTATCCCCTGCTCAGGTATGTCTCTTTAAAATCATTTTTACCTCAAGATTGTGAAACGTGTACTATGAATCTACTTTGTTTTATTGAATATCGTGAAAATGTGTTGGACGTGCGCTGACAATGCAATTGTTATTTGGATAATTCTGCCTATTTGCTTGAACATATAATAAAAACGGATCTAAATGAATCAACAAATTAAATAACTCCCATAGTTAATAATGATCCTTGCTATGATCATATATTTACGTATTGGATCCTGCCTTGACTCAGATGTTTATTTGACGTATTGTAAACCTCCCACTCTTTATGGTCATTTTATGACCAACCTGGAATGATAGGAAAGGACTGCATGGTTGTACACACGTATTTTATTTTATGACGGTCAATTCCATTGCTATTCAGGAAGTAAGCTAAGATTCCAATTACATTTTTCGTCAGTGGGGAAAATTGGAATTTCAGTTTACTTCTTGAATTGAAATGGAATTGACCCAATGGATTCATGTGAATTCACTGGGGCGGCTGGTAGCATAGTGGTTAGAGCATTGGACTAGTAAGCGAAAGGTTGCAAGATCGAATCCCTGAGCTGACAAGGTAAAAATCTGTTGTTCTGCCCCTAAACAAGGCAGTTAACCCACAGTTCCTAGGCCATCATGGAAAATAAGAATTTGTTCTTAACTGACTTGCCTAGTTAAATAAAGGTAAAAATAAAATAAAACACTTGACTTACTCTGTACACATCTAATCATGTGATTTTCTATTTCCAGTGGATAAATGGTTCTACTATGAGAAGGAGTAACTTTAAGACGAAGACTCAATGGACCAGTGTCTCACCTGTTTAGCAAGTGTACTTGTAGATCATAGACTTAATGACAGTTGGGGGTGTGGCTGCGAAAGAATAGACTTTCTTCTCCATACTCTGAAGATAAGAGAAGATGGGACAAAAAGAGTGAAATAATGTCTGAGGAAATGTGTTGTTACTGTTATTTAACAAAGGTCTCATTGGAGATGTGCTGTCGAACAGATAGTAGGTAGTGTGCTTCCTTTAGCTAGCTACTATATGTACTGTATGGGATCGTAAATCCTTTAATAAAGCTTTTACTGTAAAACAAAAATACTATGATCGTTTTGTTGGATAATGTAAAGAATTGTAGTAACCTTCAATTTTATTTGCTCTGACATTATTTTGTAGGAAGTTGTACTCTGTTACCCAGCTGACATGTAGATGAGGGCTGATTTGGTTACCCTTTGCTAGAACAGTCGAATACTGTACTGTGGAAAAGACACGTTTGTATGTTGTGTTCTACTGCCATCTAGCGGTCATTTTCTATGCCAAGGCGCTCAGGAATTGTCATTTTATTTTTTTAACCTTTTATTTAACTAGGCAAGTCAGTTAAGAACAAATTCTTATTTACAATGACGGCATACAGCGACCTAACCCGGACGACGCTGGGGCAATTGTCCGCCGCCCTATGAGACATTCTCTGCATAGTAGTGGTGCGACTACAAATTGCCATTCGTGTATTTTTAGATTCGAAAAATATATAAACTTTGTTTTGATGTGAGACTCTGAGTTCCTTGTCTTAGAAAATCAAATTATATAAAGGTATAGGATCGTAATTTCACGTGACGCCTGTCCCAATAGCAGTTGTTACGCAGTTCCGGTAAACTGTCAAATTATTTTTGGACCAGTCATTCACGGAAAATAAGCCTTGACCAAAAGTAACGGGACGGAGTGTTAGAGCCACGGACACAAGGTAAATTATTACATTTTTGCCATCGGTTCCATGAAAATCAACATTACACACTTGTTTATCAGAAAATCAGGCCAATATGCTTTGAGTTTGATCAATTGGAGTGGGTTGTTTGTTGTTTACACTGATGTTTATTCCAGCAACGCTGATGTTGCAAGTTTACAGTCACCTGCTTCCAAACTGGATTTCCATATGGTGTCAACAACAGTAGGCCTATAGCTATGATATTATATTGTCCATTGTAACAATTGCACAGCTGTAATGTCTAGTGTATATCGATAGTCAATAACCAATCTTACTCCAATAACCTTGAGTTTTATCATAGCCAGGCAGATATAGGTAAACTCTAGAATTAGTTGTTGCATTCCTTAAGGTCACTTTCATGATATTCACACAGCAAGTTAGTAGACACTATCAAGAATGTGATGTGTGTGTATCAGTCAGTCATGGCTGTCCTAGAGGTATCAAATGTCATCTGTTGCCACAATTTGTTCTTGCTGGACTATTTTTATGGACAGTCTGACTGCTATGATCAGTTAGCCAGCTCCCTGTTAGTGTGAATGGGTGACAGTTGTCTACCTGCACTATATATACACAAATGTATGTGGACACACCATCAAATTAGTGGATTAGGGTATTTCAGCCACATCTGTTGCTGACAGGAGTATAAAATTGAGCACACCGCCATGCAATCTCCATAGACAAACACAGCCACAAAGTGGTAGGCCACACAAGCTCACAGAATGGGAGCACAGTGCTGAAGCGTGTAAAAATTGTCAGTCCTCGGTTGCAACACTCACTACTGAGTTCCAATCTGCCTCTGGGCACGAACTGTTCCTCAGGAGCTTCATGAAATGGGTTTCCATGGCTGAGAAGCTGCACACAAGCCTAAGATCACCATGCACAATGCAGAGACTGTCAACAAATACAGCAAAGAGATGCTGTTTTTATTAGTGAGTTCATGTTTAAGTTCTTACTCGGACACTGTCAACACTTTTTATAAGCCATAAAATGTGTGTTCTTCCTATTTCCACTCAGCGCTACAACAAGCACTGCAGCAGCGTGTAGGAAAGTGGCTTGTGTTATTATTAGTGGCTTTGGGGGGTTATGTCAAGGAATATTTCACTTTCTCTGTTCATAGGAGTAACGAATTTGTGCATGTGATGGTGCGAGTTTCACCATCAGCTGGAAGATGGTGGCCCTTTTTGGTCAGTGTCAGTGGAGGAAAGGGAGAGTGGAGGGATGTTGAGGCAGACTGACCTTCAGATATGCAGGCACCATCAGCCCAGAAAAATAAAAAGCAAATTATTTAAACGTATGCTCATGTGGCAGAGTCTAGGAATATGGCTTTCCAAGACTACTGTGAGCCAGGTGACATACCCCCCCTGCCAGAATTCCCCCCTCCCTTCTAATTTCCTTAATTATGTGGCTAGAGTCAAATACTTTCTATAGAACAAATTTCACGTCAGGATAGGCAACCGAAATGAATAATGAATGTATGTGTTTTATCTTAAACATAGAGGAGGGAGTAAAATGTTGGCAAACAATAAACATTTAAGAACAACTATGGCTGAATTATCTTACACTTTCAAAAAATACTTGTCGAATAAGACATGTGGGAGATGACAAATTTTGGCAAAGATATTTATTTATAGACTAATACAAATCAGTAGCGGATTTAGGTACGGGAGACATGGGCAGCTGCCCAGCGCAGCATCTTGACCCCCGGGTGCGGGCGGGCGTTGAAGGGGGGGTCGCCAAGGGCGTCATACAAGCAAGAACCGCCACATACACTTGAAACAAATAGCCAAACCGAAAACTGCAGACAAAAATGCTTTCTGCTACTAAGATCAGTGAAATGTAGGCTAAACTGACAACGGAGTGAAGAGCAGAAATCTCAACTAGCAAGCAAGTCGCAGCAATGAAGAACGGGGGGGGGGGGGCGAATTCTAACAGGGGGGGAGATTTTCCGCACACCTGTTCTAAAAAGGTCCCCGGGAGAGATGGCGCCACGGAGTGCGCAGGCAAGTGTGTTGTAAAAGGAGGAGAGAAAGAACGATAACGAGTAGAGAGGAGCCGAATTCAGAAAGTAACTTACCTCTGAGTATCGTTGGAGAAAGAGGACGTGCTAGTTCTGGAAGAGGATTGTTCCATACCACCGAATGACTGTCATTTTCGCCAGAGTGATGCTAGCTATCTAACGTTACCCACCGGAGTGATTCCCGTGGAAGTAATTGAACTTTCAGTTTATGACCTGAAAGATGAGGACATCTAAAGTTGGGGACTTTTCAGTTGTTTGACATTACATAGTATTGCAAGGATAAGAAGGGACACTGTTAATAATGAACATTTAGGCCTAATTAGCCATTCAAAGGAGAATAATATTACCGTGACAACGTTGCAGTCTACTTCTATTAGCCCTCATACAGACTCCATGAACACAGTAACGGGTGTCATTCGTTATTTTTGTTTGTTATTGGGATATCTGATATAGTGTCTAAGCTAGGCTAACCTTGCACGTGAGGTAGGTTACAGTAGGTTATTCTGTGAAATTATGCCTGTTGTGTTGCCTAAAACTGGCAATATATTTTCATTATTTTAAAGCAGAACTATCTTTAAATTACTACTGCCTTGGGGCAAGGGGCCTAACCTGTCATAGGTATTGGGATGTATTGCGGGTGGATGCGCCATGCTATTAACCACGTAATCTGAGGGGCTGCATACAGTGAGTTATTTGTAATTTTTCACCCTATACTATTAGGGAAGGTGCCACTACTGGGGTTGCACATTTTTGGGAATATTCAGAGGTGGAAACTTTACGTGGGAATATACAAATTAATATTAATACCATTTAAATGTAGATTTTTTTTTGCATTGGATTATTTACCATATCATATGGAGACAGAAACATAAACCTTTTACCTTATCATAAGTAGACAATTGCAAATGATTAAATCCTTCCAATAGAAATTTAAAAAAAACAATTTGTTACAAATTGAACTTTAATTAAATGTGACTCTTCACATGGGATGATTTCACTGAACAACAAAAGAAAGGGAATATTGAATGATCCCCAATGATCCATCGCATCTCCCAAAAACGTTTTCAACATACATCTGTAAAATAATAGTCTAGAAACTAAAGCTTTGGTTGTCTTCCTCTCAGGCTTCCATGTAGACCTCCCCAATGTCCCTCTCTTGAACATCAGACTCTGAGGCCTCATCTTCACTGTCACTTTCCAACCTCCAACATCAGACAGGATGGCATTGTCTCTCTCAATCCGTGCAATGGCTGCTGCTATAGGTTTCAGGCTGTTTACCACTCTCCCAAAATACATAATCCAGGAGGATCCTCTTGATTGGGCTGTCCATATCGGCAGACTGTGATATGGCTATTTCTTGGAGAGAGTCCTTCCCCTCAAGGAGACTGTCAAACATGATGACAACTCCACCCCAACAGGTGTTGCTGGGCAGCTTCAATGTGGTGCTCATATTCTTCTCACTTTGCTTGGTGAGGTAGATTGCAGCTATAACTTGATGTCCCTTCACATACCTAACCATTTTCTTGGCTCTCTTGTAGAGTGTATCCATTGTTTTCAGTGCCATGATGTCTTTGAGGAGCAGATTCAATGCATGAGCAGCACAGCCAATGGGTGTGATGTGAGGTTAGGACTCCTCCACTTTAGACCAAGCAGCCTTCATGTTCACAGCATTGTCTGTCACCAGTGCAAATACCTTCTGTGGTCCAAGGTCATTGATGACTGCCTTCAGCTCATCTGCAATGTAGAGACCGGTGTGTCTGTTGTCCCTTGTGTCTGTGTTCTTTCAGAATACTGGTTGAGGGGTGGAGATGATGTAGTTAATTATTCCTTGCCCACGAACATTCGACCACCCATCAGAGATCATTGCAATACAGTCTGCTTTCTCTATGAGTTGCTTGACCTTTACTTGAACTCTGTTGAACTCTGCATCCAGCAAATGAGTAGATAAAGCATGTCTGGTTGGAGGGGTGTATGCTGGGCGATGAACATTCAGAAATCTCTTCCAATACACATTGCCTGTGAGCATCAGAGGTGAACCAGTTGCATACACAGCTCGAGCAAGACATTCATCAGCATTTCTCTGACTACGTTCCTCCATTGAGTCAAAAAAACTTCTGATTCCAGGAGGACCGTGAGCTGTTGCCATCTATTGATAAGGTGTCTGATTCATCATTTTCACCTCGAATAGAGGGATTTGGCACAATATTTGCAAATGTACACAGCTTTTCCTTATACATTAGCTGCAATGAAATGTCTCCACACATCAGATGGTGCCCGTGGCATTTTCATGTAAAAATTAGAAAAAAAATAGTAAAAAAATTCAGATACAATTCAATGTACAGATAAATAGTTAAGCAGTTAGATTAAACTCCTTTTTACATATTTTAAAATGAAACATGTATGGAAACAGGTGAATTAACACTCAGTTAGCAGGCTCAAGCAAGCTAAACCCACATGGTAGCAAAAACTAACTAGCAGAAATTGTTAACAAGTTAGAAATGATTTAAACACACTTTGCTGTAGTCTACTATTTACTAGTTAACAAAAAATCATGTATGTCATATAAAATATATTCATCCCACACAGTATTGTAATCAAAACTTACCAGAAAGCATGTAGTCCTTGGATCAGACAGTGTAGTAGTGTGGGCTCAAAGCATCTCATTAGTGTGCAAGATCTTGAGAATCAGCTGTACATGTGATGGAAGAATGCACTGTGCATGCAGAGGGTTGCAATTCCATTGAATTGGGGATAGTTTAACCAAAATATGCCACAAGACATAGAATTAATTACTTTATGTGTATCCCACAAAAAAGGTTCACTGTTCCTGAAATTTACCGGAAAGTTTCTGACTCTTTGCAACCCTAGCCACTACTACTAGATACTGTGGTGAAGTTAAATGTGTTTGGCAACAGAGACACAGCTCAGTTTGTTGCTCAACCTCCCAAGGCTGATCTGAGGAAAACCCTACAAAATCAGGGATTTCCTATCTGTTACACTCATTCAGCTGTGCTTCACAAGTAATACAACAACAGATCTATTAATGGTGTGAACATATAGCCTACCTCAAATGTTGAAATATAATTTAAAAAGATTGGTCAAGAACAACAATGCATTGGAAGGGCAATTAAAGCTAAGCCAATATGCGGTGATAATGTATTGGGCCTATAGCTTACTGCACAAACTTCATTGTTACAGTACTGTTTAAAATTGGTTAATGTTGCATAGACTTTTTTTTAAACATGACTTAAAAAAAAAATAATTAACGGTAGATCTAGGCTTGCATTTTGACTCACTCAGGAAAGGTTGGTGTCCACTGTTCTAGAGTTTTGTCTGTAAACACTATCAATGTTTCCCTTTACTGTGGCAATTGTGATCGAATCAATGCAATATTAGCCACTTTCAATGCAACATACCTATACAAAATGAACTATGCAAGAGATTTTGTTGTTGGCAGAACTCATCGGAGTAGGATTCTATTGAGTTGACATGCACTACTCAGCCCTTACTCTACACAGACTGTGTTTACAGCATGAGCGGTCGTGGGTAGATGAGCTTGATTTGAGATCAAAGTGAGAGCTGCATGTAGTCACGTGTGCACATTTTGTTCATATCCTTTGCTAGTTAGTGAGTTATTAGCCCAGTTATAGATCATTTGTAGTCAGCAATAGGGCTGTGATTGCTTCCTACAAGAGCACAAAACATATACATTTCTAGACATCTTTGAAAAGCGAGTCAAATATAATTTGCCAATATAATAGTATGGGAATAATAATGCATTTTATTTTGTAAAGTGTCGTTTTTCTTTCTTCAAAAGTCTCATGGTATATAGGCCTGAACACCACACATTGCCTGCTACTGTAGGCTGAATGGTAGAACAGCTATTTCCATGTTAAAATGTAATGGGATGCATTTTCTCCATTGTTTTTAATGGTAGGCGTACATTATGATCAAATAGCCACAGTAGCCTACATGGCCACTTAAAACTAACTTAAAGTGGGTACAGCCTCAGTGGTCACAGTAAACACACACTGGAAGTTGCACAGAAATTTCACAAGTCATTGAAATTTGCTCTCAGCAGACCTGAAATCTGCTCAGTGCCCAAAAAATTTGAGGGAACATTGGTTGTAATACCCATGAAACCTAGCGGTCAAACAGAGAAATGGTTTCAATTGTTTTTTCCACCATAAAATAAGGTCTGTCTTGTGTAGGCTTACCCTGGCATGACGTTTTGATATACCTACAAATCTCTCTAGGACAAGGTGACTTAACAATATGTTCACCTGTATTTGCCACCCCAAAAATGAAATGCTAATGTGGCTATCATAAAGAACTACAAATGCCATGATGATCTGGATGAGCCAGCGAAATCGAGGTAAATGTAGGAATCTCTGGATTAACTATCTGATGTTAGCTACATTTAGCAATTAATAAATTGGCTACATTTCTTTAAATTGACAATTCTGTGAGCTGTCTTGTGCAAGTTTTAAATTGACACTTCCTGTTAGCAAAGGTGTCAGCTAGAGATGAAGTGCAGGAGCTGCAGATTTGTAGTGTGGCATGATGTCTACTTTGATGCTAATTAGCATTTTAGAATCTGAGTAAATAGCTGAATATATTGATTAGAGGTCATGGCCAATTAATAAGGGCCGATTTCAAGTTTTCATAACAATTGGTAATCGGCATTTTTGGACGCCGATTATGGCCGATTACATTGTAATCCACGAGGAGACTGTGTGGCAGGCTGACCACCTGTTACGCGAGTGCAGCAAGGAGCCAAGGTAAGTTGCTAGCTAGCATTAAACTTATCTTATAAAAAACAATCAATCTTAACATAATCACTAGTTAACTACACATCGTTGATGATATTACTAGTTTAACTAGCTTGTCCTGCATTGCATATAATCAATGCGGTGCCTGTTAATTTATCATCGAATCACAGCCTACTTCGCCAAATGGGTAATGATTTAACAAAAGCACATTCGCGAAAAAGCACAATCGTTGCACCAATGTACCTAACCATAAACATCAATGTCTTTCTTAAAATCAATACACAAATATATTTTTTTAAACCTGCATATTTAGTTAAGAAATCCATGTTAGCAGGCAATATTTCGACTTAGGGTTGCCACCCGTTTGATAAAATTCGAAACGGTTCCATATTTCACTGAAAGAATAAACGTTTTGTTTTCGAAATGATAGTTTCCGGATTTGACCATATTAATGACCAAAGGCTCGTATTTCTGTGTGTTTATTATATTATAATTAAGTCTATGATTTGATATTTGATAGAGCAGTCTGACTGAGCGGTGGTAGGCAGCAGCAGGCTCGTAAGCATTCATTCAAACAGCACTTTCCTGCGTTTGCCAGCAGCTCTTCGCAATGCTTGAAGCACAGCGCTGTTTATGACTTCAAGCCTATTAACTCCCGAGATTAGGTTGGCAATACTATAGTGCCTATAAGAACATCCAATACTCAAAGGTATATGAAATACAAATGGTATAGAGAGAAATAGTCCTATAATTCCTATAATAACTACAACCTAAAACTTCTTAACTGGGAATATTGAAGACTCATGTTAAAAGGAACCACCAGCTTTCATATGTTCTCATGTTCTGAGCAAGGAACTTAAACGTTAGCTTTTTTACATGGCACATATTGCACTTTTACTTTCTTCTCCAACACTGTGTTTTTGCATTATTTAAACCAAATTGAACATGTTTCATTATTGTCATGGTTGTCGTAGGGTAAAGTGGACCAAAACGCAGCAGGAATATGTGCACTCATCTTCTTTATTAAATGGACAAGAAGGTAAACCAAAACGACACGTACACCAAAAAAAAAAAAAAACACGACTAATAACAGGCCGGTAAGACACAAAGCTATACACAGCACAATCTCCCACAAATACTAAAAACAAACACATACCTATTTATAGAACCCTCAATCAGAGGCAACGAGAAAACACCTGCCTCCAATTGAGGGTTCAACCCCCAATAAACTAAACATAGAAATACAAAGAACTAGACTAAACATAGAAATACATTAACATAGAACAGTGCCCCAAACCCCGGAATAATAAATCAAACACACCACTAAACACACAACCACCCCGAACCACATAAAACAAATACCCCCTGCCACGTCCTGACCAAACTACAATAACAAATAACCCCTATTACTGGTCAGGACGTGACAATTATTTATTTGAGATTACATTTATTTTATTTATGTATTATATTAAGTTAAAATAAAAGTGTTCATTATTACAAATATATAAAAATATCTATAAAAAAAAAATCAGCCGATTAATCGGCAGCGACTTTTTTTGGTCCTCCAATAATCGGTATCGGCATTGAAAAATCATAATCGGTCGACCTCTAATATTGATAAAAGTAACCTTGTTCAAGAGTGATTTATATGGTTATCAAAACGTCATGCTAGGGTAAACCTACAAGGAAACACAGCACTTATTTTAAGTGTTTCTAAAATGAATACAATAATGGTGGAAAAATTATTGGAACCATGTCTTGTTTGACCGCTAGGTTTTATGGGTATTATGACACCTACACTGTGGGGCTCTATTGGAGGTTATATAGGTGTGACTAAGTCTATTGCGGTGTGTGATTTGTGATTTAGCTGTTATATTATTTCAATTGACTATCTGTATTTTTATTTCGTCATGTTTCATTGACAAACAAATTGTATGACCTCTAACAATTTGTTAGAGGTTTTGTTATTTCACTGAACAAAAATATAAATGCAACATGCAACAATTTCAAATATTTTACGGAGTTACAGTTCAGGAAATCAGTCAATTGAAATACATTCATTAGGCCCTAATCTATGGATTTCACATGACTGGGAATGCAGATATGCATCTGTTGATAAAAAATAAAATAAAAATATGGGCGTGGATCATAAAACCAGTCAGTATCTGGTGTGACCACCATTTGCTCATGCAGCACGACACATCTCCTTCACGTAGAGTTGATCAGGCTGTTGATTGTGTTCTGTGGAATGTTGTCCCACCACTTTTCAATGGCTGTTTGAAGTTGCTGGATATGGGCGGAAACTGGAACACGCTGTCGTACACAGCGATCCAGAGCATCCCAAACATGCTCAATGGGTGACATGTCTGGTGAGTATGCAGGCCATGGAAGAACTGGGACGTTTTAAAGTTTCCAGAAATTGTGTACAGATCCTTGCGACGTGGGGCCGTGCATTATCATGCTGAAACATGAGGTGATGGCAGCGGCTGAATGGCATGACAATGGGCCTCCAGGATCAGCTTCTTGATATACCACACCTGTCAGGTGGATGGATTATCTTGGCAAAGGAGAAATGTTCACTAACAGGGAGGTAAACAAATTTGTGCACAAAATTTGAGAGAAATTCTGTGCATATGGAAAATGTCTGGGAAACTTGGGGCCAGCACTTTACTTGCTCTTTCACAAATAAGATGTGAAGTATATGGGTATAGAAATGGGTAGAGGCAATATGTCTAACTTTCTCTTGCATGGCAGAGTTGTAGTTGGCCCTTGTCTGTCCTCTAATGAATAAAGCTGAGTATAGATAAGAGTTAAGTACTGTCAGGATTTTCATTAACACTGTAAGTGACTGTTTGTTATTTAACCGTTCTGTTTCAGGTGAAGATAACAGACATGTCGTTTATATTTAACTGGATCTACAGAGGCCTCAGTGGTGTGCTGCAGTTACTAGGTACAGTGCATTTAAGCTATAAGGCTAGAGGAGGTGTGGTATATGGCCAATATACCACGGCTAAGGGCTGTTCTTATGCGTGACGCAACGGGGAGTGCCTGGATACAACCCTTAGCCGTAGTATATTGGCCATAAATCACAAAGCCCTGAGGTGCCTTATTGCTATTATAAACTGGTTACCAACGTAATTAGAGCAGTAAAAATAAATGTTTTGTCATACCCATGGTATACGGTCTGATATACCACGGCTGTCAGCCAATCAGCATTCAGGGCTCGAACCACCCAGTTTATAATACAATTTAAACCATTCAATCATTAAAACTAACTACTGAAGAAAGATTACTTACTGAAGAGTGATCAACTTTATTTCTGAGTGTATCTGTAGCGTTTGACTCATGCTGTACCAATAACTGTGTTTTCTTTCTCAAGCACATTCCTAACCTAATCATATTATGGTCAGATCAGGTATTCAATCCCATGTCGTATTGTCAGCATCATATTTTCCTACATAAAATTTGATGGTAAATAGGCTGTCTCTTCGCTTGTATCTCCCTCCAGGTTTGTATAAGAAGTCTGGGAAGCTGGTGTTCCTTGGTTTGGACAATGCTGGGAAAACAACCCTACTGCACATGCTCAGAGATGACCGACTGGGACAGCATGTGCCAACACTACATCCCAGTAAGGCAAAGGAGGTTCAGTCACCTTGCTTACTTACCTATGGCTGTCCATCGTTCTCTTTTAAATGCTCTCATTGAATGACCTTTGTCTGGTGTTCCTAAAGTAGTCTATTTGTCTGCCTCTGTCCCACAGCATCAGAAGAGTTAACCATTGCTGGGATGACGTTCACAACATTTGATCTTGGTGGTCACACACAAGGTACACATTAGAACTCAAACTTGGTTAACTTATGGTTAAGTCTTTAAATCTTCAGGTGATACTAAGGCTTAAGTGGCAGTGACAAGTTACTTGTGATCAATGAAACTGCTTTGATTTTCACTCACAGCCAGAAGAATCTGGAAGAACTACCTCCCAGCTATAAATGGTATAGTTTACCTGGTGGATTGTGCAGACCATGAGAGACTACAAGAAGCCAAAATTGAACTGGATGTAAGCCCCCCCCCCCCCAACACAATTCAACAAAGAAAATAAATAGTTGTAGTAAATAAGCAGTATACAGTATCTTACACCCAGTAGTTATTGTATGGCTTAATGCTAATCAATACACCATTGCTTTTCACTGATGGGCAGGGCATTAATCCTTAAGAGTCTATTGACGCACCTGTGCATCAACTTAATGAACATAATACAAAAATCCTGATCAAAATCCATCAGTTTAAAGCTGCAATATGTGACTTTTTGGGCGACCCCCGAAAAAGTCACATAGAAATTTGAGTTATAGATCTGTCACTCGTTGAAAACAAGTCTAAGAAATGGTAGATCAGTTCTATGTGTGCTATTTCAAATCAAATCAAACTTTATTTGTCACATGCGCCGAATACAACAGGTGTAGACCTTACCGTGAAATGCTTACTTACAAGCCCTCGACCAACAATGCAGTTAAAGGAAGAGTTAAGAGAATATTTACCAAATAAACGAAAGTAAATCAAAAATGAAAAAAGTTACACAATTTAAATAACAATAACAAGACTATATACAGGGGGTACAGGTACCAATTCAATGTGCGGAGGTACAGGTTAGTCGAGGTAATTTGTACATGTAGGTAAAGGTAAAGTGACTATGCATAGATAATAAACAGCGAGTAGCAGCAAATGGGGGGTGTGTCAATGTAAATAGTCCGGGTGGCCATTTGATTAGTTGTTCAGCAGTCTTATGGCTTGGTGGTAGAAGCTGTTAAGGAGCCTTTTGGTCCAAGACTTGGCGCTCCGGTACCGCTTGCTGTGCGGTATCAGAGAGAACAGTCTATGACTTGGGTGACTGGAGTCTTTGACAATTTTTTGGGCTTTCCTCTGACACCACCTAGTATATAGGTCCTGGATGGCAGGAAGCCACTACCACTGCCTTACGGTCAGATGCTGAGCAGTTGCCATACCAGACGGTGATGCAACCGGTCAGGATGCTCTCGATGGTGCAGCTGCAGAACTTTGAGGGTCTGGGGACCCATGCCAAATATTTTCAGTCTCCTGAGGTGGAAATGGTATAGTGCCCTCCTCACGACTGTCTTGGTGAGTTTGGACCATGATAGTTCGTTGGTGACGTGGACACCAAGGAACTTGAAACTCTCGACCCGCTCCACTACAGCCCGGTCGATGTTAATGGGGGCCTGTTCGGCCCGCCTTTTCCTGTAGTCCATGATCACTCCTTTGTCTTGCTCACATTGAGGGAGAGGGTGCTGTCCTGGCACCACACTGCCAGGTCTCTGACCTCCCTATAGGCTGTCTCATCGTTGTCGCTAATCAGGCCTACCACTGTTGTCGTCAGCAGATGTAATGATGGTGTTGGAGTCGTGTTTGGCCAAGCAGTCGTGGGTGAACAGGGAGTACATGAGGGGACTAAGCATTCACCTCTGAGGGGCTCCAGTGTTGAGGATCAGCGTGGCAGACGTGTTGTTGCCTACCCTTACCACCTGCGGGCGGCCCGTCAGGAAGTCCAGGATCCAGTTGTAGAGGGAGGTGTTTAGTCCCAGGGTCCTTAGCTTAGTGATGAGCTTTGTGGGCACTATGGTGTTGAACGCTGAGCTGTAGTACATGAACAGCATGCACACATAGATGTTCCTTTTGTCCAAGTGGGAAAGGGCAGTGTGGAGTGCAATAGAGATTGCATCATCTGTGGATATGTTGGGGCGGTATGCGAATTGGAGTGGGTCTAGGGTATCTGGGATGATGATGTTGATGTGAGCCATGACCAGTCTTTCAAAGCACTTCATGGCTACCGATGTGAGTGCTACGGGGCGGTAATAATTTAGGCAGGTTACCTTTGCTTTCTTGGGCACAGGAACTATGGTGGTATGCTTGAAACATGTAGGTATTATAGACTCGGTCAAGGAGAGGTTGAAAATGTCAGTGAAGACACTTGCCAGTTGGCTTTGAGTACACGTCCTGGTAATCCGTCTGGCCCTGCGGCTTTGTGAATGTTGACCTGCTTAAAGGTCTTACTCACATCAGCTACCGAGAGCGTTATCACACAGTCGTCCGGAACAGCTGGTGCTCTCATGCATGCTTCAGTGTTGCATAAAAGGCATTTAGCTCGTCTGGTAGGCTCGCGTCACTTGGCAGCTCGCAGCTGGGTTTCCCTTTGTACTCCGTAACAGTTTTCAAGCCCTGCCACATCCGACGAGCGTCAGAGCCGGTGTAATAGGGTTCAATATTAATCCTGTATTGACGCTTTGCCTGTTTGATGGTTCGTCTGAGGGCTTAGCAGTCATCGGCTTCATCAATAAGTGCATTGACGACGTCGTCCCCACAGTGACCATACGTACATATCCCAACCAGAAGCAAGGGATTACAAGCAACATCCGCATCACATAAACAGCCTTTAGCTCGATGGGGATGTTGCTTGTAATCCATGGTTTCTGGTTGGGATATGTACGTATGGTCACTGTGGGGACGACTATGTCGTTGTCGATGCGCTTATTGATGAAGCCGATGACTGAGGTGGTATACACCTCAATGCCATTGGATGAATCCCGGACCATTTTCCAGTCTGTGCTAGCAAAACAGTCCTGTAGCGTAGCATCCGCGTCATCTGACCACTTCCGTGTTGAGCGAGTCACTGGTACTTCCTGCTTTAGTTTTTGCTTGTAAGCAGGAATCAGGAGGATAGAATTATGGTCATATTTGCCAAATGGAGGGCGAGGGAGAGCTTTGTATGCATCTTTGTGTGTGGCGTAAAGGAGGTCTAGAGTTGTTTTGTTTCCTCCTCTGGGTGCACATGTGACATGCTGGTAGAAATGAGGTAAAACGGATTTAAGTTTGCCTGCATTAAAGTCCCCGGCCACTAGGAGCGCCACTTCTGGTTGAGCATTTTCTTGTTTGCTTATGGCCTTATACAGCTGGTTGAGTGCTGTCTTAGTGCCAGCATCGGTAGTGGTGGTAAATAGACATCTACGAATAATATAATATAGATGAGAACTCTCTTGGTAGATAGTGTGGTCTACAGCTTATCATAAGGTACTCTACCTCAGGCGAGCAATACCTCGAGACTTCTTTAATATTAGACATTGCGCACCAGCTGTTGACAAATAGACACACACCCCCGCCACTCGTCTTACCAGACGTAGCTTCTCTGTCCTGCCGATACATGGAAAATCCCGCCAGCTCTATATTATCCGTGTTGTTGTTCAGCCATGACTCGTGAAACATAAGATATTACAGTTTTTCATATCCCGTTGGTCGGATAGTCTTGATCGTATATCATCCATTTTCTTTTCCAATGATTGCACGTTGGCCAATAGAACAGATGGTAGTGGAGGTTTACTCACTCGCCTACAAATTCTCAGAAGGCAGCCTTACCTCCGCCCCCTTTTTCTCCGTCTTTTCTTCACGCAAATGACGGGGATTTGGGCCCGTTCCCGAGAAATCAGTATATATTTTGCGTCAGACTCGTTAAAGAAAAAGTATTCTTCCAGTTCGAGGTGAGTAATCGCTGTTCTAATGTCCAGAAGTTATTTTCGGTCATAAGAGACGGTAACAGCAACATTATGCACAAAGTAAGTATAAAACAAAGTTACAAACAACGTGAAAAAAATAACAAAATAGCACAGTTGGTTAGGAGTTGGTCATCAGTTGGTCATGCCCTCCGGCACCATTCTTAGAGTATTTCTATGCTTCCAGTTTCTTTTATTTAGCTTTTGAGTTTTTTACTTTCGGTTTTGTACACCAGCTTCAAACAGCTGAAAATACTATATTTTTGGTTATGGAAAATGTATTTCACAGCCGTTTAAATGGTACAATGATTCTCCAGACTATACTTGTTTGTTTTGTCACATAAACTGTAATTAAGCGAACTATTACTATTTTAGCAAACAGGAAATGTCGGAGCGATTTCTGCGTAGTGCATCTTTAAGCTAGATATCAGTTGCATGGGCTGCGTCCCAATCCACTGCATCTGCCTATGTCGCCCTTTCGCATCTGCGGTGGAAAGTGGCAGCATTGCAGAGCTGTTTGTCATACCAGGAGACATCCCGAAAATCGGTCTCGTCACGAAAATGTCTGTAGCGTCCAAAATGTTTGGCCTACTAACTAATATGACGACTCCATGGAAAGATGAGACTCTCACGAACACGGCCCCCACAAGTGTCACAGAACTAGTCTCAAGGTAACCGATACAAATTAATGGAGGTAGTTTTGGGCCAACAAAAATAAGCGGTTAAATATGTGTCTAAAACATCAAATATTTGTGAGCTTTCTTATATCTCCTAGATATAGGACAGACAGCTTATTCCTTGTTATTTCTTTTTTGGACTGTCTTTTTTGCCATTTATGCATGTGTTATTCAATGCGTTTCTAAGGGCAATAGTAGTAAAGGTCAAATGTAAATATTTTGTAGGATATTTTTTTATAATTAGTTTTATACCTAAAGGGGTTCTAAAATTCCAACTGAAATAGCTGAAGGATCCATGGTATGACCATCTTCAAACAATATCATATGTTACCTTAGTAGAACTTTTAGAAGTTTAACTGACCCTCTACATTCTCCCTCTCCAGGCGCTGTTAACAGACGAGACCATTTACAACGTGCCTGTACTTATCCTCGGGAATAAGATCGACCGTCAAGAGGCAATCAGTGAAGACGCACTCCGAGGGATGTTCGGACTCATTGGACACACTACCGGAAAGGTGAGGAGGAGAGGGGCTTACTGTTGAATGCACACAACATCATTTACCTTCTAGAGCAGCAGCCTCCAGAGCAACTGACATCAGATAGTACCAGTACCATCATACTAGGAAGTAAAGAAGAAAAAGAAACAAAACATAAAGCAGTCCTAATGTTGAAAGAAACAGCATTATGTTGTCACAGTTGGTTTATTTTGAAAGCACACAATCGACACTATTTTCCATATGTTTTTTAATAGGTTTTTGAAGGACCATAGAGTTAAGTCTGCTTTATATTTTCCTAGTTGCCAAGTAAATCTGGTATCGTAGTTTTGCAATACTGGTATTGTGAGAACACTACTACAGAGCTAGGCAGTTGGGTCTAGTATTGACAATGATTAGATGTGGATGACAAATGACTGATTTAGAGTACAGTTAGGATCCACTTCATTGTAGTAGTTTATGATGGTAACTCTGTAGTCTCACATTGACTCCAATGCAAAGGAAAAGGTTGGAATGGAGGGTAATCTTTACTTGTCTCTTCTGCCTATGTGTTTCTCTCCTCAGGGTAATGTGTCACTGAAGGAGCTGAACCTTAGGCCCATGGAGATCTTCATGTGTAGTGTTCTGAAGAGGCAGGGATACGGAGACGGTTTCCGCTGGCTCTCACAGTACATTGACTGATCGATCCATCACTATTGCTCTTACTAGATTCACACTATACAGCCATCCCAAACCTTACTGGGTGGGCTAGATCATTTTATTTGAAATAGTCATTTCCAGCATGGTTCAAGCAACTATGATGGATGTGTAACAAGTTCAGGTCAGCCAAGTACACAAGAGGACATGCCTCACAAATCTACCCGCTGGAAAAGCTATTAACTGCTAGCGTGCTATATTTATTGTAATTTTTACGTTTGAGAAAGTGTGGCCTCAATAAGTAAATATATTTCTAAGAAAAATATATTTTTATTGATACAGTATTTATACTCTTGTGTTTTGGACATATTTCTTTGGGTTCAAACAGTGTTGAAATATGCAGGGTTAGTAATTGTTTGATAGTAGAATAGTAAAATCTATTAATAATTGGTACACCATTTTATAGTCTGAGCCCTATGTAGTGAATTCAAACTTCAAAACCTGCAAACCCAATATTGTGTAGTTTACACGTTGCGTCATTTTCAATAATGATCTGTTACTTTCTGAAAGTACTGTGGTGGTGTGCATTTTGAATCATACCTCATGATGTCAGTCAAACAGTTTTATTATTATAGTATTATTTCCCCTCCCACTTATGATGAAGTTACAGGGTAGGACATGTCATTGCTTTGAACCAGTTCGTAACCCTGGTTTATTTTTAAGTCGCTGGCATTGGATTAGAGAGGAGGGGTTATTGGTGTAACAATTCCGCGTTTGTGTCTTTTCGACATTGCTGCTCTCTCCTTCCACGTACATTTGAAGTCGGAAGTTTAGAAACACTTAAGGTTGGAGTCATTAAAACTCGTTCTTCAACCACTCCACAAATTTCTTGTTAACAAACTATAGTTTTGGCAAGTGGGTCAGGACATCTACTTTGTACATGACACAAGTAATTTTTCCAACAATTGTTTACAGACAAATTGTTTCACTTATAATTCACTGTATCACAATTCCAGTGGGTCAGAAGTTTACATACACTAAGTTGACTGGGCCTTTAAACAGCTTGGAAAATTCCAGAAAATGATGTCATGGCTTTAGAAGCTTCTGATTGGCTACTTGACATCATTTGAGTCAATTGGAGGTGTACCTGTGGATGTATTTCAAGGCCTACCTTCAAACTCAGTGCCTCTTTGCTTGACATCATGGGAAAATCAAAAGAAATCAGCCAAGACCTCAGAAAAAAAATTGTAGACCTCCACAAGTCTTGTTTCCAAACACCTGAAGGTACCATGTTCATCTGTACAAACAATAGTACGCAAGTATAAACACCATGGGACCACGCAGCCGTCATACCACTCAGGAAGGAGACGCGTTCTGTCTCCTAGAGATGAACGTACTTTGGTGCGAAAAGTGCAAATCAATCCCAGAACAACAGCAAAGGACCTTGTGAAGATGCTGGAGGAAACCTGTACAAAAGTATCTATATCCACTGTAAAACGAGTCCTATATGGACATAACCTGAAAGGCCGCTCAGCAAGGAAGAAGCCACTGCTCCAAAACCGCCATAAAAAAGCCCGACTACGGTTTGCAACTGCACATGGGGACAAAGATTGTACTTTTTGGAGAAATGTCCTCTGGTCTGATGAAACAAAAATAGAACTGTTTGGCCATAATGACCATCGTTATGTTTGGAGGAAAAAGGGGGAGGCTTGCAAGCCGAAGACCACCATCCCAAATTTGTGGGCAGAACTGAAAAAGCGTGTGTGAGCAAGGAGGCCTGCACCAGCTCTGCCAGGAGGAATGGGCCAAAATTCACCCAATTTATTGTGGGAAGCTTGTGGAAGGCGATCTGAAACGTTTGACCCAAGTTAAACAATTTAAAGGCAATGCTACCAAATACTAATTGAGTGTATGTAAACTTCTGACCCACTGGGAATGTGATTAAAGAAATAAAAGCTGAAGTAAATCGTTCTCTCTACTATTATTCTGACATTTCACATTCTTAAAATAAAGTGGTGATCCTAACTGACCTAAGACAGGGAATTTGTACTAGGATTAAATGTCAGGATATGTGAAAAACTGAGTTTAAATGTATTTGGCTAAGATGTATGTAAACTTCCGACTTCAACTGTACTCCATACCAGGCCTGGGTTCACATACTTTTAGAAATCTATGAAATACTTTGCGCTTTTTTTTTGCCTGCCTGGATTGCCAGGTTTGTATATCTGGGACTTTTCTGTTGGTTCTATTGCAACATACAAGCTCAGTCAAGCACAGCGGAAGTATTTTAAATTATTTCTAATTGTAATTGAGCTAGGTCTGCTATACCAACCAGGCCAGATACTTTTTTCTATAACTGCCAAAGCATATAGGCCTACACCCTTACATTTATTCTAAGCATTTCTCTTTTCAAATGCATATTATAAAAGGAAAGCAATGGTGCCCTAAATGTATTTTACTGTACAAATCAAAACATGGAATCTATGCAGATGATAATTGAGGTTTTATTTCATGGCTATTCCAGTAGAATTCCACTTCCTTCAAGAATATACAGATATCCTATTATTCTGTTCTATATGTAATACTATGGTCTCACTCCTTAATATAGCAGCACCCCTCAAGACATGCTATTTCAGGTTATTTGACCATTAGAAGTAGTTACATACCAGACAGGTTTTACCAACAGGTTTTACCAACGAGGACAAAGTTGTTTTCTCGTAAAATGACAGTTTTTGTATTGATAAATTCAAATTGTTTTACTACCAACCGATGACATGAATGTGACTACAAGTGCATTAACACTTTTTATTTATAAATTGTTTAATACAAAAGTGCAGTATTTTGTAATACCAGGGTTTTATCACAACGTTGTAGGTTACAGATAATGTATGCAATTTCCTATAGTCTACCAACTGTATAAATGTTTTTTGTTACTGTAAAATAAGTACTTTGTTACTATTGGCTGCTCATAGCTATAATAAACTCAGCAAAAAAAGAAATGTCCCTTTTTCTGGACCGTCTTCAAAGATAATTTGTAAAAATCCAAATAATTTCACAGATCTTCATTGTAAAGGGTTTAAACACTGTTTCCCATGCTTGTTCAATGAACCATAAACAATTAATGAACATGCACCTGTGGAACGGTCGTTAAGACACTAACAGCTTACAGACGATAGGCAATTAAGGTCACAGTTATGAAAACTTAGGACACTAAAGAGGCCTTTCTACTGACTCTGAAAAACACCAAAAGAAAGATGCCCAGGGTCCCTGCTCATCTGCGTGAACGTGCCTTAGGCATGCTGCAAGGAGGGATGAGGACTGCAGATATGGCCAGGGCAATAAATTGCAATGTCCATACTGTGAGACGCCTAAGACACCGCTACAGGAAGACAGGACGGACAGCTGATCGTCCTCGCAGTGGCAGGCCACGTGTAACAACACCTGCACAGGATCGGTACATCCGAACATCACACCTGCGGGACAGGTACAGAATGGCAACAACAACTGCCCGAGTTACACCAGGAACGCACAATCCCTCCCTCAGTGCTCAGACTGTCCGCAATAGGCTGAGAGAGGCTGGACTGAGGGCTTGTAGGCCTGTTGTAAGGCAGGTCCTAACCAGACATCACCGGCAACAACATCGCCTATGGGCACAAACCCACCGTCGCTGGACCAGACAGGACTGGCAAATGCTCTTCACTGACGATTCGCGTTTATCGTTGAAGGAATGAGCGTTACACCGAGGCCTGTACTCTGGAGTGGGATCGATTTGGAGGTGGAGGGTCCGTCATGGTCTGGGGCAGTGTGTCATAGCATCATCGGACTGAGCTTGTTGTCATTGCAGGCAATCTCAACACTGTGAGTTACAGGGAAGACATCCTCCTCCCTCTTGTGGTACCCTTCCTGCAGGCTCATCCTGACATGACCCTCCAGCATGACAATGCCACCAGCCATACTGCTCGTTCTCTGCGTAATTTCCTGCAGGACATGAATGTCAGTGTTCTGCCATGCCCAGCGAAGAGTCCGGATCTCAATCCCATTGAGCACGTCTGGGACCTGTTCGATCGGAGGGTGAGGGCTAGGGCCATTCCCCTCAGAAATGTCCGGGAACTTGCAGGTGCCTTTGTAGAAGAGTGGGGTAACATCTCACAGCAAGAACTGGCAAATCTGGTGCAGTCTATGAGGAGGAGATGCACTGCAGTACTTAATGCAGCTGGTGGCCACACCAGATACTGACTGTTATTTTTCATTTTGACCCCTCCCCCCTTTGTTCAGGGACACATTATTCCATTTCTGTTAGTCACATGTCTGTGGAACTTGTTCAGTTCATGTCTCAGTTGTTGAATCTTGTTATGTTCATACAAATATTTACACATGTTAAGTTTGCTGAAAATAAACGCAGTTGACAGTGAGAGGATGTTTCTTTTTTTTGCTGAGTTTATGAGAGTACTTGTGTGGTACTAAAGATAATAGGCTATGTAGGACAGACACACAATATCTGAGAGTGCAGTAGATAGAGGGTACCTTTTATCCTTTTTGTAAATAATGTGAAATTATTCTGCATGACCTCTTGCAGTCATTTATTGATTTCGATATTTTTTCTTCGGTTTAGATCAGTATCAAAATAAATATTTTGGACAATCTGTTTTGCTATATTATCATTTTTGATTTGAATTTTATGTTCTTAAATGCATGGTCTATGACACATATTTATAGTTGGTTGCCTTAAAGTTGCAATGGATATGAGACTACAATCTATGATATTTGAATTGCCTCAAGTTTGATCTAGATCACTAAATACTCATAGAGAGAAATGGTGGTCTAATAGCCCACTAAGTTATTACTTTCCTATATTAAGGAATGTTGTTACACGCCTTGACTTTTTCAACATTTTGTTGTTACAGCCTGATTTTAAAATGTATTAAATTGAGATGTTGTGTCACTTATCTACACATAATACCCCATAATGTCAAAGTCCAATGTTGTTTTTAGAACATTTTACAAATGAATGAAAAGTAAGTATTCAACCTCCTTTGTTATGGAAATACTAAATAAGTTTGGGAGTAAATATTTGCTTAACAAATCACAAGTTGCATTGACTCACTCTGTGTGCAATAATAGTGGTTAACATGATTTTCTTTTATGACTACCTTATCTCTGTACCCCATACATACAGTTGAAGTCAGAAGTTTACATACACCTTAGCAAAACACATTTAAACACTTTTTTACCTTTATTTAACTAGGCAGGTTAGTTAAGAACAAATTCTTATTTTCAATGACGGCATTGGAACAGTGGGTTAACTGCCTTGTTCAGGGGCAGAACAACGGATTTTTACCTTCTCAGCTCAGGGATTTGATCTTGCAACCTTTTGGTTACTAGTCCAACGCTCAAACCACTAGGCTACCTGCCACCCTGTTTTTTGCAATTCCTGAAATTTAATCCTAGAAAAATTCCCTGTCTTAGGTCAGTTAGGATCACCACTTTATTTTAAGAATGTGAAATGTCAGAATAATAGTTGAGAGAATGATTTATTTCAGCTTTTATTTCTTTCATCACATTCCCAGTGGGTCAGAAGTTTACATACAGTCGTGGCCAAAAGTTTTGAGAATGACACAAATATTAATTTTCAAGTCTGCTGCCTCAGTGTCTTTAGATATTTTTGTCAGATGTTACTATGGAATACTGAAGTATAATTACAAGCATTTCATCAGTGTCAAAGGCTTTTATTGACAATTACATGAAGTTGATGCAAAGAGTCAATATTTGCAGTGTTGACCCTTCTTTTTCAAGACCTCTGCAATCCGCCCTGGCATGCTGTCAATTAACTTCTGAGCCACATCCTGACTGATGGCAGCCCATTCTTGCATAATCAATGCTTGGAGTATGTCAGAATTTGTGGGGTTTTGTTTGTCCACCCACCTCTTGAGGATTGACCACAAATTGTCAATGGGATTAAGGTCTGGGGAGTTTCCTGGCCATGGACCCAAAATATTGAGGTTTTGTTCCCCGAGCCAATTAGTTATCACTTTTGCCTTATGGCAAGGTGTTCCATCAGGCTGGAAAAGGCATTGTTTGTCACCAAATTGTTCCTGGATGGTTGGGAGAAGTTGCTCTCGGAGGATGTGTTGGTACCATTCTTTATTCATGGCTGTGTTCTTAGGCAAAATTGTGAGTGAGCCCACTCCCTTGGCTGAGAAGCAACCCCACACATGAATGGTCTCAGGATGCTTTACTGTTGGCATGACACAGGACTGATGGTAGTGCTCACCTTGTCTTCTCCGGACAAGCTTTTTTCCGGATGCCCCAAACAATCGGAAAGGGGATTCATCAGAGAAAATTACTTTACCCCAGTCCTCAGCAGTCCAATCCCTGTACCTTTTGCAGAAAATCAGTCTGTCCCTGATGTTTTTCCTGGAGAGAAGTGGCTTCTTTGCTGTCCTTCTTGACACCAGGCCATCCTCCAAAAGTCTTCAATCAAATCAATCAATCAAATGTATTTTTATATAGCCCTTCGTACATCAGCTGATATCTCAAAGTGCTGTACAGAAACCCAGCCTAAAACCCCAAACAGCAAGCAAAGCATGTGAAAGAAGCACGGTGGCTAGGAAAAACTCCCTAGGAAAAACTCCCTAGAAAGGCCAAAAACCTAGGAAGAAACCTAGAGAGGAACCAGGCTATGAGGGGTGGCCAGTCCTCTTCTGGCTGTGCAGGGTGGATATTATAACAGAACATGGTCAAGATGTTAAAATGTTAAAATGTTCATAAATGACCAGCATGGTCAAATAATAATAATCATAGTAGTTGTCGAGGGTGCAACAAGCACGTCTGGTGAACAGGTCAGGGTTCCATAGCCGCAGGCAGAACAGTTGAAACTGGAGCAGCAGCACGGCCAGGTGGACTGGGGACAGCAAGGAGTCATCATACCAGGTAGTCCTGAGGCATGGTCCTAGGGCTCAGGTCCTCCGAGAGAAAGAAAGAAAGAGAGAAAGAGAGAATTAGAGAGAGCATATTTAAATTCACACAGGACACCGGATAAGACAAGAGAAATACTCCAGATGTAACAGACTGACCCTAGCCCCCCGACACATAAACTACTGCAGCATAAATACTGGAGGCTGAGACAGGAGGGATCAGAAGACACTGTGGCCCCATCCGATGATACCCCCGGACAGGGCCAAACAGGCAGGATATAACCCCACCCACTTTGCCAAAGCACAGCCCCACACCACTAGAGGGATGTCTCCAACCACCAACTTACCGTCCTAAGACAAGGCCGAGTATAGCCCACAACGATCTCCGCCATGGCACAACCCAAGGGGGGGCGCCAACCCAGACAGGAAGACCACGTCAGTGACTCAACCCACTCAAGTGACGCACCCCTCCCATGGACGGCATGGAAGAACACCAGTAAGCCAGTGACTCAGCCCCTGTAAAAGAATTAGAGGCAGAGAATCCCAGTGGAAAGAGGGGAACCGGCAAGGCAGAGACAGCAAGGGCGGTTCGTTGCTCCAGCCTTTCCGTTCCCCTTCACACTCCTGGGCCAGACTATACTTAATCATAGGACCTACTGAAGAGATAAGTCTTCAGTAAAGACTTAAAGGTTGAGACTGAGTCTGCGTCTCTCACATTGGTAGGCAGACCATTCCATAAAAATGGAGCTCTATAGGAGAAAGCCCTACCTCCAGCCGTTTGCTTAGAAATTCTAGGGACAATTAGGAGGCCTGCGTCTTGTGACCGTAGCGTACGTGTAGGTATGTACGGCAGGACCAAATCGGAAAGATAGGTAGGAGCAAGCCCATGTAATGGTTTGTAGGTTAGCAGTAAAACCTTGAAATCAGCCCTAGCCTTAACAGGAAGCCAGTGTAGGGAGGCTAGCACTGGAGTAATATGATCAAATTTTTTGGTTCTAGTCAGGATTCTAGCAGCCGTATTTAGCACGAACTGAAGTTTATTTAGTGCTTTATCCGGGTAGCCGGAAAGTAGAGCATTGCAGTAGTCCAGCCTAGAAGTAACAAAAGCATGGATTAATTTTTCTGCGTCATTTTTGGACAGAAAATTTCTGATTTTTGCAATGTTACGTAGATGGAAAAAAGCTGTCCTTGAAACAGTCTTGATATGTTCTTCAAAAGAGAGATCAGGGTCCAGAGTAACGCCGAGGTCCTTCACAGTTTTATTTGAGACGACTGTATAACCATCCAGATTAATTGTCAGATTCAACAGAAGATCTCTTTGTTTCTTGGGACCTAGAACAAGCATCTCTGTTTTGTCTGAGTTTAAAAGTAGAAAGTTTGCAGCCATCCACTTCTTTATGTCTGAAACACAGGCTTCTAGCGAGGGCAATTTTGGGGCTTCACCATGTTTCATTGAAATGTACAGCTGTGTGTCGTCCGCATAGCAGTGAAATTTAATATTATGTTTTCGAATGACATCCCCAAGAGGTAAAATATATAGTGAAAACAATAGTGGTCCTAAAACGGAACCTTGAGGAACGCCGAAATTTACAATTGATTTGTCAGAGGACAAACCATTCACAGAGACAAACTGATATCTTTCCGACAGATAAGATCTAAACCAGGCCAGAACTTGTCCATGTAGACCAATTTGGGTTTACAATCTCTCCAAAAGAATGTGGTGATCGATGGTATCAAAAGCGGCACTAAGATCTAGGAGCACGAGGACAGATGCAGAGCCTCGGTCTGACGTCATTAAAAGGTCATTTACCACCTTCACAAGTGCAGTTTCAGTGCTATGATGGGGTCTAAAACCAGACTGAAGCGTTTCGTATACATTGTTTGTCTTCAGGAAGGCAGTGAGTTGCTGTGCAACAGCTTTTTAAATTTTTTTTGAGAGGAATGGAAGATTCGATATAGGCCAATAGTTTTTTATAATTTCTGGATCAAGATTCGGCTTTTTCAAGAGAGGCTTTATTACTGCCACTTTTAGTGAGCTTGGTACACATCCGGTGGATAGAGAGCCGTTTATTATGTTCAACATAGGAGGGCCAAGCACAGGAAGCAGCTCTTTCAGTAGTTTAGTTGGAATAGGGTCCAGTATGCAGCTTGAGGGTTTGGAGGCCATGATTATTTTCATCATTGTGTCAAGAGATATAGTACTAAAACACTTTAGTATCTCCCTTGATCCTAGGTCCTGGCAGAGTTGTGTAGACTCAGGACAATGGAGCTTTGGAGGAATACCCAGATTTAAAGAGGAGTCTGTAATTTGCTTTCTAATGATCATGATCTTTTCCTCAAAGAAGTTCATAAATGTATTACTGCTGAAGTGAAAGCCATCCTCCATTTGCGAAGGCTGCTTTTTAGTTAGCTTTGCGACAGTATCAAAAATAAATTTTGGATTGTTCTTATTTTCCTCAATTAAGTTGGAAAAATAGGATGATCGAGCAGCAGTGAGGGCTCTTCGATACTGCACGGTACTGTCTTTCCAAGCTAGTCGGAAGTCTTCCAATTTGGTGTGGCGCCATTTCCGTTCCAATTTTCTGGAAGCTTTTGGCCCATTCTTCCTGACAGAGCTGGTGTAACTGAGTCAGGTTTGTAGGCCTCCTTGCTCACACACGCTTTTTCAGTTCTGCCCACAAATTTTCTATAGGATTGAGGTCAGGGCTTTCGATCCCTCCGATGTCAACAACTACAGACCAGTATCCCTTCTTTCTTTTCTCTCCAAAACTCTTGAACGTGCCGTCCTTGGCCAGCTCTCTTGCTATCTCTCTCAGAATGACCTTCTTGATCCAAATCAGTCAGGTTTCAAGACTGGTCATTCAACTGAGACTGCTCTTCTCTGTGTCACAGAGGCTCTCCGCACTGCTAAAGCTAACTCTCTCTCCTCTGCTCTCATCCTTCTAGACCTATCTCCTGCCTTTGATACTGTGAACCATCAGATCCTCCTCTCCACCCTCTCCGAGTCGGGCATCTCCGGCGCGGCTCACTCTTCTGATTGCGTCCTACCTGATAGGTCGCTCCTACCAGGTGGCATGGCGAGAATCCATCTCCGCACCACGTGCTCTCACCACTGGTGTCCCCCAGGGCTCAGTTCTAGGCCCTCTCCTATTCTCGCTAAACACCAAGTCACTTGGCTCTGTCATATCCTCACATGGTCTCTCCTATCATTGCTACGCAGACGACACACAATTAACCTTCTCCTTTCCCCCTTCTGATAACCAGGTGGTGAATCGCATCTCTGCATGTCTGGCAGACATATCAGTGTGGATGACGGATCACTACCTCAAGCTGAACCTCGGCAAGACGGAGCTGCTCTTCCTCCCGGGGAAGGACTGCCCGTTCCATGAACTCGCCATCACGGTTGACAACTCCATTGTGTCCTCCTCCCAGAGTGCTAAGAGCCTTGGCGTGACCCTGGACAACACCCTGTCGTTCTCCGCTAACATCAAGGCGGTGACCCGATCCTGTAGGTTCATGCTCTACAACATTCGCAGAGTACGACCCTGCCTCACACAGGAAGTGGCGCAGGTCCTAATCCAGGCACTTGTCATCTCCCGTCTGGATTACTGCAACTCGCTGTTGGCGGGGCGCCCTGCCTGTGCCATCAAACCCCTACAACTCATCCAGAACGCCGCAGCCCGTCTGGTGTTCAACCTTCCCAAGTTCTCTCACGTCACCCCGCTCCTCCGCACACTCCACTGGCTTCCAGTTGAAGCTCACATCTGCTACAAGACCATGGTGCTTGCCTACGGAGCTGAGGGGAACGGCACCTCCGTACCTTCAGGCTCTGATCAGTCCCTACACCAAAACAAGGGCACTGCGTTCATCCACCTCTGGCCTGCTCGCCTCCCTACCTCTGCGGAAGCACAGTTCCCGCTCAGCCCAGTCAAAACTGTTCGCTGCTCTGGCACCCCAATGGTGGAACAAGCTCCCTCACGACGCCAGGACAGCGGAGTCAATCACCCCCTTCCGGAGACACCTGAAACCCCACCTCTTTAAGGAATACCTGGGATAGGATTAAGTAATCTATGGCATCTGGGATGATGGAGTTATGTGCCATAGCCAGCCTCTCAAAACACTTCATGATTACAGATGTGCGTGCTACAGGCCGGTAGTCATTGTGGCATGAAGCCTTAGAGTTCTTTGGAACAGGAATGATGGTGGTCAGCTTAAGACGTGGGAATTACCGACTGGGACAAGGAGTTGTTGAAAAGGACGGTAAATATGCCTGCCAGCTGTTCTGCGCATGCTCGGAGAACGCACCCTGTAATACCGTCTGTGCACTTCAGCAAGTCTTTATTCATATAAAAAAATCTGATTTATTGAATTGTCCATGTGGTCTATATTAAATGGCACTTCGTTTCATTTAACAGGCTTTTAAAAATTCAATATTTGTGGACAATTTCTACTTAAAATATCAAAGGGACGCAAAAGGCACTCATTTCGTGGAACGACCCAAGTGTAGTGCAACAGCCAAGAGGTCTTGGCCTTCATGGTACAAGAGATGTACTACAGGGTTGTTGGTTCAAGTTCCACTTTATGTTATGCCCTGGATTTTTTTATATATCAGCTGCTATATAAAAGAGAAATCCGGTGCATAACATAAAGTAACATTTATTCCATACCAGCATGAAGACCATCATGAAGACGAAAGTAGTGCACACAACATTATACAGATCAAAGGGAAGTTCCATCACTGTTGAAGTTGTTTTTTTCCTCCCTATAAGTTTCATGCTGTGGTGGGTGATGTCCTGTACTCCATCAACCCATCGTCTCCCTACTGTGTAATTAAATGCGCCAACATTTCTTACATGTCATTATGATACCTAAATGCTATTTTTCTAGTTTATTTGAATATGTACAGTGCCTTCGGAAAGTATTCAGACCCCTTGACTTTTTCCACATTTTGTTACGTTACAGCCTTATTCTAAAATGTTTTAAATCGTTTTTCCCCCCCCCCTTGTCAATCGACACACAATACCCCATAATGACAAAACAAAAACAGGTTTTTAGAAATTTTTGCAAAGGTATAAAATTAAAAACTGAAATATTACATTTACAAAAGTATTCAGACCCTTCACTCAGTACTTTGTTGAAGCACCTTTGGCAGCGATTACAGCCTCGAGTCTTCTTGGGTATGACGCTACTGTCATAAAATAAGTTGTACTCATCCTTAAAAATGTCGTACTGGAGAGAAGAGGACCAAAACGCAGCAGGTATGTGCAGGCTCATCTTGACTTTTATTCACTATCAAAATGAATGCCAAAATAACAAACCATGAGAATGAACGAACAACCAACAAACAGTCTGGCAAAGCATAGGCTCAACACAGAACAATTCCCCACCAACCCCAGTGACAAACAACTCCTACATATGTGACTCCCAATCAGGAACAACGATTCCCAGCTGTTCCTGATCAGGAGTCACAAGACACACACCAGACTGCCACGTCCTGACCCCCAAACTACTACACCAGCTCCATCTGCTGGTCAGGACGTGACACTACCCCCCCCCCTCAAGGTGCAGACCCCGGAATGCACCTAAAAAAGAAAAACAAGAAAAATCCCCAATACCCCAACAAAAACCCAACAAACAATAACCCCTAAACCATAAGGGAGGGAAGGGAGGGTGGCTGCCGTCAACGACGGCACTGTGCTACACCCTCCCTCCCCAACCCACCTATCCTGGAGGTGGCTCA
Source organism: Salmo salar (assembly GCF_965601325.2). Classification (NCBI taxonomy): domain Eukaryota; kingdom Metazoa; phylum Chordata; class Actinopteri; order Salmoniformes; family Salmonidae; genus Salmo; species Salmo salar. Next base: position 75,101,049 of record NC_138291.1, read on the forward strand.
GGTGCAGGCCGTTCCAGGCTGTCGGGGCAGTCTGGCAACTCGGGACAGTCGGGGCAGTCTGGCAACTCGGGACAGTCGGGGCAGTCTGGCAACTCGGGACAGTCGGGGCAGTCTGGCAACTCGGGACAGTCGGGGCAGTCTGGCAACTCGGGACAGTCTGGGCAGTCTGGCAGCTGGGGATAGTCTGGGCAGTCTGGCCACTCCGGCAGGTCAGGGCAGGTCAGGGCAGTCTGGCCACTCCGGCAGGTCAGGGCAGTCTGGCCACTCCGGCAGTTCAGGGCAGTCTGGCCACTCCGGCAGTTCAGGGCAGTCTGGCCACTCCGGCAGTTCAGGGCAGTCTGGCCACTCCGGCAGTTCAGCGCAGTCTGGCCACTCCGGCAGTTCAGCGCAGTCTGGCCACTCCGGCAGTTCAGCGCAGTCTGGCCACTCCGGCAGTTCAGCGCAGTCTGGCCACTCCGGCAGTTCAGCCCAGTCTGGCCACTCCGGCAGTTCAGTGCAGTCTGGCCACTCCGGCAGTTCAGCGCAGTCTGACCTCTCTGGCGACTGTTGACTGGCGGGCAGCTCTGACGACTGTTGACTGGCGGGCAGCTCTGACGACTGTTGACTGGCGGGCAGCTCTGACGACTGTTGACTGGCGGGCAGCTCTGACGACTGTTGACTGGCGGGCAGCTCTGACGACGACTGTTGACTGGCGGGCAGCTCTGACGACGACTGTTGACTGGCGGGCAGCTCTGACGACGACTGTTGACTGGCGGGCAGCTCTGACGACGACTGTTGACTGGCGGGCAGCTCTGACGACGACTGTTGACTGGCGGGCAGCTCTGACGACGACTGTTGACTGGCGGGCAGCTCTGATGACGACTGTTGACTGGCGGGCAGCTCTGATGGCGACTGTTGACTGGCGGGCAGCTCTGGCGACTGACTGGCAGGCAGCTCTTGCCCCGTCAAACAGCCCTTGTGCCCCCCCCTAAAAAATTATTGGGGGTGCCTCTCGGTCTCCCTTACCTCGCCAGCCTTCTTCCGCTGCTTGGTCCTTTGTTGGTGGGGAATTCTGTCATAAAATAAGTTGTACTCATCCTTAAAAATGTCGTACTGGAGAGAAGAGGACCAAAACGCAGCAGGTATGTGCAGGCTCATCTTGACTTTTATTCACTATCAAAATGAATGCCAAAATAACAAACCATGAGAATGAACGAACAACCAACAAACAGTCTGGCAAAGCATAGGCTCAACACAGAACAATTCCCCACCAACCCCAGTGACAAACAACTCCTACATATGTGACTCCCAATCAGGAACAACGATTCCCAGCTGTTCCTGATCAGGAGTCACAAGACACACACCAGACTGCCACGTCCTGACCCCCAAACTACTACACCAGCTCCATCTGCTGGTCAGGACGTGACAGTACCCCCCCCCCTCAAGGTGCAGACCCCGGAATGCACCTAAAAAAGAAAAACAAGAAAAATCCCCAATACCCCAACAAAAACCCAACAAACAATAACCCCTAAACCATAAGGGAGGGAAGGGAGGGTGGCTGCCGTCAACGACGGCACTGTGCTACACCCTCCCTCCCCAACCCACCTATCCTGGAGGTGGCTCAGGTGCAGGCCGTTCCAGGCTGTCGGGGCAGTCTGGCAACTCGGGACAGTCGGGGCAGTCTGGCAACTCGGGACAGTCGGGGCAGTCTGGCAACTCGGGACAGTCGGGGCAGTCTGGCAACTCGGGACAGTCGGGGCAGTCTGGCAACTCGGGACAGTCTGGGCAGTCTGGCAGCTGGGGATAGTCTGGGCAGTCTGGCCACTCCGGCAGGTCAGGGCAGGTCAGGGCAGTCTGGCCACTCCGGCAGGTCAGGGCAGTCTGGCCACTCCGGCAGTTCAGGGCAGTCTGGCCACTCCGGCAGTTCAGGGCAGTCTGGCCACTCCGGCAGTTCAGGGCAGTCTGGCCACTCCGGCAGTTCAGCGCAGTCTGGCCACTCCGGCAGTTCAGCGCAGTCTGGCCACTCCGGCAGTTCAGCGCAGTCTGGCCACTCCGGCAGTTCAGCCCAGTCTGGCCACTCCGGCAGTTCAGCGCAGTCTGGCCACTCCGGCAGTTCAGCGCAGTCTGACCTCTCTGGCGACTGTTGACTGGCGGGCAGCTCTGACGACTGTTGACTGGCGGGCAGCTCTGACGACTGTTGACTGGCGGGCAGCTCTGACGACTGTTGACTGGCGGGCAGCTCTGACGACTGTTGACTGGCGGGCAGCTCTGACGACGACTGTTGACTGGCGGGCAGCTCTGACGACGACTGTTGACTGGCGGGCAGCTCTGACGACGACTGTTGACTGGCGGGCAGCTCTGACGACGACTGTTGACTGGCGGGCAGCTCTGACGACGACTGTTGACTGGCGGGCAGCTCTGACGACGACTGTTGACTGGCGGGCAGCTCTGATGACGACTGTTGACTGGCGGGCAGCTCTGATGGCGACTGTTGACTGGCGGGCAGCTCTGGCGACTGACTGGCAGGCAGCTCTTGCCCCGTCAAACAGCCCTTGTGCCCCCCCCTAAAAAATTATTGGGGGTGCCTCTCGGTCTCCCTTACCTCGCCAGCCTTCTTCCGCTGCTTGGTCCTTTGTTGGTGGGGAATTCTGTCATAAAATAAGTTGTACTCATCCTTAAAAATGTCGTACTGGAGAGAAGAGGACCAAAACGCAGCAGGTATGTGCAGGCTCATCTTGACTTTTATTCACTATCAAAATGAATGCCAAAATAACAAACCATGAGAATGAACGAACAACCAACAAACAGTCTGGCAAAGCATAGGCTCAACACAGAACAATTCCCCACCAACCCCAGTGACAAACAACTCCTACATATGTGACTCCCAATCAGGAACAACGATTCCCAGCTGTTCCTGATCAGGAGTCACAAGACACACACCAGACTGCCACGTCCTGACCCCCAAACTACTACACCAGCTCCATCTGCTGGTCAGGACGTGACAGTACCCCCCCCCCTCAAGGTGCAGACCCCGGAATGCACCTAAAAAAGAAAAACAAGAAAAATCCCCAATACCCCAACAAAAACCCAACAAACAATAACCCCTAAACCATAAGGGAGGGAAGGGAGGGTGGCTGCCGTCAACGACGGCACTGTGCTACACCCTCCCTCCCCAACCCACCTATCCTGGAGGTGGCTCAGGTGCAGGCCGTTCCAGGCTGTCGGGGCAGTCTGGCAACTCGGGACAGTCGGGGCAGTCTGGCAACTCGGGACAGTCGGGGCAGTCTGGCAACTCGGGACAGTCGGGGCAGTCTGGCAACTCGGGACAGTCGGGGCAGTCTGGCAACTCGGGACAGTCTGGGCAGTCTGGCAGCTGGGGATAGTCTGGGCAGTCTGGCCACTCCGGCAGGTCAGGGCAGGTCAGGGCAGTCTGGCCCCTCCGGCAGGTCAGGGCAGTCTGGCCACTCCGGCAGTTCAGGGCAGTCTGGCCACTCCGGCAGTTCAGGGCAGTCTGGCCACTCCGGCAGTTCAGGGCAGTCTGGCCACTCCGGCAGTTCAGGGCAGTCTGGCCACTCCGGCAGTTCAGCGCAGTCTGGCCACTCCGGCAGTTCAGCGCAGTCTGGCCACTCCGGCAGTTCAGCGCAGTCTGGCCACTCCGGCAGTTCAGCGCAGTCTGGCCACTCCGGCAGTTCAGCGCAGTCTGGCTACTCCGGCAGTTCAGCGCAGTCTGACCTCTCTGGCGACTGTTGACTGGCGGGCAGCTCTGACGACTGTTGACTGGCGGGCAGCTCTGACGACTGTTGACTGGCGGGCAGCTCTGACGACTGTTGACTGGCGGGCAGCTCTGACGACTGTTGACTGGCGGGCAGCTCTGACGACGACTGTTGACTGGCGGGCAGCTCTGACGACGACTGTTGACTGGCGGGCAGCTCTGACGACGACTGTTGACTGGCGGGCAGCTCTGACGACGACTGTTGACTGGCGGGCAGCTCTGACGACGACTGTTGACTGGCGGGCAGCTCTGACGACGACTGTTGACTGGCGGGCAGCTCTGACGACGACTGTTGACTGGCGGGCAGCTCTGATGACGACTGTTGACTGGCGGGCAGCTCTGATGGCGACTGTTGACTGGCGGGCAGCTCTGGCGACTGACTGGCAGGCAGCTCTTGCCCCGTCAAACAGCCCTTGTGCCCCCCCCTAAAAAATTATTGGGGGTGCCTCTCGGTCTCCCTTACCTCGCCAGCCTTCTTCCGCTGCTTGGTCCTTTGTTGGTGGGGAATTCTGTCATAAAATAAGTTGTACTCATCCTTAAAAATGTCGTACTGGAGAGAAGAGGACCAAAACGCAGCAGGTATGTGCAGGCTCATCTTGACTTTTATTCACTATCAAAATGAATGCCAAAATAACAAACCATGAGAATGAACGAACAACCAACAAACAGTCTGGCAAAGCATAGGCTCAACACAGAACAATTCCCCACCAACCCCAGTGACAAACAACTCCTACATATGTGACTCCCAATCAGGAACAACGATTCCCAGCTGTTCCTGATCAGGAGTCACAAGACACACACCAGACTGCCACGTCCTGACCCCCAAACTACTACACCAGCTCCATCTGCTGGTCGGGACGTGACAGCTACAAGCTTGGCACAACTGTATTTAGGGAGTTTCTCCCATTCTTCTCTGCAGATCTTCTCAAGCTTTGTCAGGTTGGATGGGGAGCGTTGCGGCACAGCTATTGTCAGGTCTCTCCAGAGATGTTTGATCGGGTTCAAGTCCGAGCTCTGGCTGGGCCACTCAAGGACATTCAGAGACTTGTCCCAAAGCCACTCCTGCGCTGTCTTGGCTGTGTGCTTAGGGTCGTTGTCATATTGGAAGGTGAACCTTCGCTCCAGTCAGGTCTTGAGCGCTCTAGAGCAGGTTTTCATCAAGGATCTCTCTGTACTTTGCTCCGTTCATCTTTGCCTCGATCCTGACTAATCCCTGCCGCTGAAAAACACCCCCACAGCATGATGCTGCCACCACCACCATGCTTCACCGTAGGAATGGTGCCAGGTTTCCTCCAGATGTGACGCTTGGCATTCAGGCCAAAGAGTTCAGTCTTGGTTTCATCAGACCAGAGAATCTTGTTTCTCATGGTCTGATAGTTTTTTAGGTGCTTTTGGGCAAACTTCAAGCGGGCTGTCATGTGCCTTTTACTTAGGAGTGGCTTCCGTCTGGCCACTCTACCATAAAGGCCTGATTGGTGGAATGCTGCAGAGATGGTTGTCCTTCCAGAAGGTTCTCCCATCTCCACAGAAGAACTCTAGAGCTCTGTCAGAGTGACCATCAGGCCCTTCACCCCCGATTGCTCAGTTTGGCCGTGCGGCCAGCTCTATGAAGAGTCTTGGTGGTTCTAAATGTTTTCCATTTAAGAATGATGGCCACTGTGTTCTTGGGGACATTCAATGCTGCAGAAATGTTTTGGTACCCTTCCCCAGATCTGTGCTTCGACACAATCCTGTCTCGGAGCTCTACGGACAATTCCTTCGACCTCATGGCTTGGTTTTTGCTCTGACATGCATTGTCAACTGTGGGACCTTGTATAGACAGGTGTGTGCCTTTCCAAATCATGTCCAATCAAGTTGTAGAAACATCTCACGGATGATCAATGGAAACAGGATGCATCGGAGCTTAATTTCAAGTGTCATAGCAAAGGGTCTGAATACTTATGTAAATAAGGTATTTCTGTATTTAGTTTATTTTTGTAGATTTGCAAACATTTCTGAAAACCTGTTTTTGCTTTGCCAATATGGGGTATTGTGTGTAGATTGCTGAGGATTTTATTTTATTTAATACATTTTAGAATAAGGCTAATTTAACAAAATGTGGAAAAAGTCAAGGGTTCTGAATACTTTCCGAAGGCACTGTATTTGTATGTACAGTATATTGTAACAATCTTTGGTTCACTAATGTTTATTTTACCACTATGAACCACCCTCTCCCAGGTGTTGGCATAGTTGCGGGAAGTAGGGGTGTTGAGGGTCCTGCAGCAGAATAATAAATAAATAATTTAAAAAATGTAGTTTGAAAAATATATATTTTCACAAAAGTATTGCACTGGGGCTTTACTAGTCCTGCATTAGTGGACAGATATAGAGTCTTCAGGGCGGGAAATTTTTGTTCTCTGCGCAAGAGGACAGCCAGAGGAGGATGAGCCTTTCTGCCACGTCAGGATCTTCTCACGGTTTCCTCCTTCCAGGCACTTTTTCCTTGCCATTGTGCTTCTGATCTCTCTTTAGGGTCTATAGGTCTACTAAGCCGAGTTACTTTAAAGCGCTTTGATGTAAAAAGTGCTTTATAATCAAAAGGTGACTGAGAGATTGAAATGATCTGGAAATGATAGGTGATAGGTGATAGGGTGTTATTTGAGAAATAGCTCCCTGGGTCTGTCCCCAGGTGAGGATGTGGTGGGGGTGGGTTACGGAGCCGTCAGCCAGCGCTGCTTTCCCTCTCTGGCCAGTGACATCCTGTCCAGGGCCTTCAGCTGTCACGGCCGTCATGCTGCAGATCACCGTTGCACTGCAGGCAGGCACCAGCGGGGGAGCTGTGGTGCGTGCAGAATCAGGAGAGCCGCTAGGTAAGGCCACCCTACTCTTGGGAGAGCTACTGGGTTTGTAGGCTTTTGTTCCAACCCTGCTCTAAAACACCTGATTCAGGGTCAAGGCCCTGATGATCGGCCAAGGCTGGAACAAAAGCCTGTACACAGCTCTCCAGAAGGATAGTGACTAGATGGAGTACAGCTATGACCGGAAGTCACTTTTTGTAGCAAGTTAGAAGAGCATTTTAGCTAATGCAAACCTGCTATGTTAACTCTCCTAACCTGCTACCGGTCGTAGCTGTTTACCACCTAGTCAAAACCCTCAAGGTGGGATGGTGGCAACCACTGATTTTGAAAGAGTTATACCCTTTTTGAACATAGGGGGGCACTTGTTGACCATAGAAAATACACTGAGTGTACAAAACATCTTGACTGCTCTTTCCATGACATAGACTGACCAGGTGAATCCAGGTGAAAGCTATGATCCCTTATTGATGTAACTTGTGAAATCCACTTCAATCTGTGTAGATGAAGGGGAGGAGACAGGTTAAAGAAGGATTTTAAGCCTTGAGACAATTGAGACATGGATTGTGTGTGTGCCATTCAGAGGATGAATGGGCAAGACAAAAGATTTAAGTGCCTTTGAACAGGGTATGGTAGTAGATGCCAGGCGCATCAGTTTGAGTATGTCAAGAACTGCAACACTGCTGTTTTTTTCACGCTCAACAGTTTCCTGTGTGTATCAAGAATGGTCCACCTCCCAATGGACTTGATACAACTGTGGGAAGCATTTGAGTCAAAAATGGGCCAGCATCCTTGTGGAAAGCTTTCAACACCTTGTAGAGTCCATGTGCCGACTAATTGAGGCTGTTCTTTTTTACCCCTTTTCTCCCCAATTTTGTGGTGTCCAATTGGTAGTTACAGTCTTGTCTCATCGCTGCAACTCCCGTACAGACTTGGGAGAGGCGAAGGTCAAGAGCCGTGGGTCCTCCAAAACACAACCGAACTGCTTCTTGACACAATGCCCACTTAACCAGGAAGCCAGCCGCACCAATGTGTCAGAGGAAGCACCGTACACCTGGCGACTGTGTCAGCGTGCACTGCACCCGGCCCACCACAGGAGTCGCTAGTGCACAATGGGACAAGGATATCCCTGCCGGCCAAACCCTCCCCTAACCCAGACAACGCTGGGCCAATTGTGCGCCGCTCCATGGGTCTCCCGGTCAATTCCGACTGCGACAGAGCCTGGACTCGAACCCAGAATCTCTAGTGGCACAGCGCGCACTGCGATGCTGTGCCTTAGACCACTGCGCCACTCGGGAGGCAAATTGAGGCTGTTCTGAGGGCAAAAGGGGTGCAACTCAATATTAGGAAGGTGTTCCTAATGTTCTGTACACCATTGGAGGCCCCTCAGAGGAGGAAGGGGAGGACCATCCTCTTCAGTGAATTTCATAAAATTAAGAATTGTAAAACATTTGAAAAGTTATCCTTTTTAGATAAAACTATACTAAATATATTCAGATGTCATCAAATAATTCATTTAAACACACTGTTTTGCAATGAAGGTCTACAGTAGCCTCAACAGCACTGTAGGGGAGCACCATGGTGTAGCCAGAGGACAACTAGCTTCCATCCTCCAGTGGGTACATTGACTTTAATGCAAAACCTAGGAGGCTCATGGTTCTCACCCCCTTCCATAGACTTACACAGTAATTATGACAACTTCCAGAGGATGTCCTCCAACCTATCAGAGCTCTTGCATCACGAACTGACATGTTGTCCACCCAATCAACAGATCAGAGAACGAATCTAGTACTGAAAGCGCAAGCTACAGCTAGCTAGCACTGTAGTACATAAAATATGGTGAGTAGTTGTCTCAAAGAGAAAGAGCAATAGTTGAACAGTTTTGAACAACTTAATTTCTTCAAAAATGAAGGAGAAGCAAGACAGAAATGGAGAGAGAGGGAGCTTTTTTTACCTTTAGTTTCACTTACTTAGCTAGCAAATGCAGCTAGGTAGTTTAGCCTACTCAAACACCCTGCTCAAACAGACGGATGCTATGTTAGCTAGCTGGCTATGACTATCCAACACAACACTGGAACTCCCCAAGTCAAGGTAAGCTTTTGGTTTGACTAATTTATTGCCACCGGGGCCCACCGGTGTAACTGCTAAACTTCTTACTGACTATACACTAACATTACTGCATGATTGTAGCGGGTTTACTGACATATTCGTTCTATTAGCTATGTCGTTGACTAGGACTTTACTATGTAAAATGTGTGTAGCGGTTATGATATGGTTTGGCTTGGAAAGTTTTTTTTCGCCTGGTCACATACAGCTGATGTGTAGTGCATTGAAGTCCACAAACGAAGGGAAAAGGTGAGTGGGATAGAGCATTGATTTGAGAAGGAATACAATGTGGCTGCTATGAAAGTGAACTGTGTTTACGTGTGATCAGGGGTGTATTCATTCTGCGAAAAACATTTCTTAAATGGAAGCAAAATAAACGAAACGGGGATAAACATACCTGAATTTGTCCAATAGAAACTCTTGTTTGCAACTGTTGGACTAGTTAATGATTACACCCTAGATTAGCTAGAAGCAGGCAAGAGTGTGCATGGCAGTTTTGCATGTGTCACTGTCTGTCCATGTGTAACTGTCTGTCAGCTAATTTCTTTCTCTTGACCTGTGTGCACCTACGTTGTAAACTTCCATTCATAGGCTAGGTTGCAGCAACCTCATGATGGCTATTGGGAAAATTAGAGTATCATGTAGTAGCCTCAACATCAATGTTTCATTGAACTGGGTGAATGGAATGTGAACGACAGTCACCCAATATGCAATAATAGAAATAAGGCCATCCTCATCTTAAACGACACCGACCGCTACTGTGTACACTCAGTGTATATTTTTTATATACAGTGGGGGGGGAAAGTATTTGATCCCCTGCTGATTTTGTACGTTTGCCCACTGATAAAGAAACGATCAGTCTATAATTTTAATGGTAGGTTTATTTGAACAGTGAGAGACAGAATAACAACAAAAATATTGAGAAAAACACATGTCAAAAATTTTATAAATTGACTTGCATTTTAATGAGGGAAATATGTATTTGACCCCCTCTCAATCAGGAGTAAAGCATCCACTTAACAAAACAATAAAGGTGACAACAGCAACAGTTCTGCAGGCTATTAAACGCAGTGCAAAAACAACCACCCACAACCCCAAAGAAAAACACACACACCTATATAGGACTTCCAATCAAAGGCAACTCAACACACCTGCCTTCAATTGGAAGTCCCAATCAACAACACAATCATTTACATACACAAAAACTGCCACGTCCTGACCCCAAAACTAATACAATAGCTCCATCTGCTGGTCAGGACGTGACAGTACCCCCCCCCCCCCCCCTCAAGGTGCAGACCCCGGAATGCACCTACCAACAGAAAACACCAACAAAAAACCCATAAACAATAACCCCTAAACAATAAGGGAGGGAAGGGAGGGTGGCTGCCGTCACCGACGGCACTGTGCTACACCCTCCCTCCCCAACCCACCTATCCTGGAGGTGGCTCAGGTGCAGGACGTGGACCTCGCTCCACCTTCGGCGTCGCCCACTTTGGTGGCGCCGTTAGCTGCGCCGGGCAGACGGGCCACTCGGGCTGACCCTGACAGACGGGCCACTCGGGCTGGGCCGGAGGGCCGGAGGGCCACTCGGGCTGGGCCGGAGGGCAGGAGGGCCACTCGGGCTGGGCCGGAGGGCCGGAGGGCCACTCGGGCTGGGCCGGAGGGCAGGAGGGCCACTCGGGCTGGGCCGGAGGGCAGGAGGGCCACTCGGGCTGGGCCGGAGGGCAGGAGGGCCACTCGGGCTGGGCCGGAGGACAGGAGGGGCAGTCTGGCCACTCTGGCAGCTCCGGGCAGTCTGGCCACTCTGGAAGCTCCGGGCAGTCTGGCCACTCTGGCAGCTCCGGGCAGCTCCGGGCAGTCTGGCAGCTCCGGGCAGTCTGGCAGCTCCGGGCAGTCGGGCCACGCTGGCAGCCCGGGCAGTCGGGCCACTCTGGCAGCTCCGGGCAGTCGGGCCACTCTGGCAGCTCCGGGCAGTCGGGCCACTCTGGCAGCTCCGGGCAGTCGGGCCACTCTGGCAGCTTCTGACTAGCGGGCGGCTCTGGCGGCTCGTGACTAGCGGGCGGCTCTGGTGACTTACGACTGGCGGGCAGCTCTGGCGACTCTTGACTGGCGGGCAGCTCTGGCGACTTACGACTGGCGGGCAGCTCTGGTGACTGTTGACTGGCGGGCAGCTCTGGTGACTGTTGACTGGCGGGCACATCTGGTGACTGTTGACTGGCGGGCAGCTCTGGTGACTGTTGACTGGCGGGCAGCTCTGGCGACTTACGACTGGCGAGGCTGGGCTGACGCACTAGACTCCTGATGCGTGGGGCTGGTACTGGACGTGCAAGCCTGGAGACACGCACCTCCATGCTAGTGCGTTTAGCGGGAAACACCGGACCGAAAGGGCGCACTGGCGGTCTTGAGTGCAGGGTTGGCTTCACCCCTTCCGGCTCGATGCTCACCTTGCCCTGGCACCTGCGGGGCGCTGGTACCGGGCGGACTGGGCTGTGCGTCCGTATAGGCGAGATGGTGCCTACCTCAGCGTAACATGGCGCCCTCCACCAGCATACGCACCTCCCTGTAGTCACGGGTAGCTGGCTTACGGCTCTTCCCTGGCCTGGCCAAGCTACCCGTGTGCCCCCCCAAAAAAAAATCTTGGGGGTGCCTCTCGGGTTTCCTACCCAACCGTGTTCCAGCATAACGTTCCCGTTGGTTCCTCTGTCCAGCTGCCTCCACTCTCCTGAGTGCCTCCACCTGTTCCCATGGGAGGCGATCCCTTCCGGCCAGGATCTCTTCCCAGGTGTAGGCTCCCTTGCCGTCCAGGACGTCCTCCCATGTCCATTCCTCCCTTTTTTTCTCCTGTGGCTTCCTCCTCTTCTGCTGCTTGGTCCTTTGGTGGTGGGTGGTTCTGTAACGACAGTTGTCATGGAGAGAAGACCAAGGCGCAGCAGGTATGTGAATACTCATATTTAATTTCAAAAAAGGAGTAAAGCATCCACTTAACAAAACAATAAAGGTGACAACAGCAACAGTTCTGCAGGCTATTAAACGCAGTGCAAAAACAACCACCCACAACCCCAAAGAAAAACACACACACCTATATAGGACTTCCAATCAAAGGCAACTCAACACACCTGCCTTCAATTGGAAGTCCCAATCAACAACACAATCATTCACATACACAAAAACTGCCATGTCCTGACCCCAAAACTAATACAATAGCTCCATCTGCTGGTCAGGACGTGACAGTATGTAAACTTCTGACCCACTGGAATTGTGATACAGTGAATTATAAGTGAAATAATCTGTCTGCAAACAATTGTTGGAAAAATTACTTGTGTCATGCACAAAGTAGATGTCCTAACCAACTTGCCAAAACTATAGTTTGTTAACAATAAATTTGTGTAGTGGTTGAAAAACGAGAATTAATGACTCCAACCGAAGTGTATGTAAACTTCCGACTTCAACTGTATACTGAACAAAAATATAAATGCAACATGTAAAGTGTTGCATTTATATGTTATTTTTCATGAGCTGAAATAAAATATCCTATAAATGTTTCCACATGCACAAAAAGCTTATTTCATTCAAATTGTGTGTACAAATGTGTTTACATCCCTGTTAGTGAGCATTTCTCTTTTTGCCAAGATAATCCATCCACCTGACAGGTGTGGCATATCAAGAAGCTGATTAAACCTCATCATCATTACACTGGTGCACCTTGTGCTGGGGACAATAAAAGGCCCCTCTAAAATGTGCAGTTTTGCCACACAACACACACACGGCTTCCTCAACAGGGTCTTGACTTGACTGCTGTTCGGCGTTGTAACCGACTTCAGTGGGTAAATGCTCACCTTCAATGGCCACTGGCACACTGGAGAAGTGTGCTCTTCACAGATTAAACCCGGTTTCAACTGTACCGGGCAGATGGCAGTTTGCTGATTTCATCATTGTGAACAGTGCCCCATGGTGGCAGTGGGGTTATGCTATGGGCAGGCATGAGCTACGGACAACAATCACAATTGTAAAATCTTTGAAGTTGCTGCATGTTATGTTTCTATTTTTGTTCATTGTATTTCAATATGATTGAGATAGGTCGATAGCCAACTGTTTATATTAGAATGCAGTCTTCTCGGTTTTCATTTGAAGCATCGTTTTATAGCTCACGTCGCTTGTTTGTATCAATTGCAAAGATAATGGCAACTTTGCATTTCTGGTCAACTTTGTTCTGAAGGTATCAGTGTTCACAGAGAGACTGATAACAATGTGATTTTATTTTCTCTGAGATCTTCTGTTAATAAAGGGCAAAAAGCATCTAACGATGTACTTAGCTGTTCTACGAGTGATCAGAGGTAGGCGTTAGATTACTAGCATTTTTAAGTGCAATGTTAATAGCAATGGTTTTGGGCAACCTGGTCTCAGAGCATTTTGTATTATTCTTTACGGAAATCCTGGACTCTCCATTTAGTATGATATGTTATGTTTTGTATGGTATGTATTAATATGTGGATGTCCATCACCCCTTTGATATTTTACGAATTACAATTAATATTATATGTTACGAATTTGCAAAAAGTACCACGTCACGAATTTGCAGACGTACAATATGTTACGAATTTGCGAACGTACAATATGTTACGAATTTGCAAAACGTATGATATGTTACGAATTCTAGCTAGGTGGCTAAGGGTTAGGGTTAAGTTTAGGAGTTAGGTTAAAACCTCTTACATCTAGACGTTCCGCTAGCGGAACACCTGCTCCAATATCCAATGATAGGCGTGGCGCGAATTACAAATTCCTCAAAAATCCTAAAACTTCAATTTTTCAAACATATGACTATTTTACACCATTTTAAAGACAAGACTCTCCTTTATCTAACCACACTGTCCGATTTCAAAAAGGCTTTACAACGAAAGAAAAACATTAGATTATGTCAGCAGAGTACCCAGCCAGAAATAATCAGACACCCATTTTTCAAGCTAGCATATAATGTCACAAAAAACAAAACCACAGCTAAATGCAGCACTAACCTTTGATGATCTTCATCAGATGACACGCCTAGGACATTATGTTATACAATACATGCATGTTTTGTTCAATCAAGTTCATATTTATATCAAAAACCAGCTTTTTACATTAGCATGTGACGTTCAGAACTAGCATTCCCACCGAACACTTCCGGTGAATTTACTAAATTACTCACGATAAACGTTCACAAAAAACATAACAATTATTTTAAGAATTATAGATACAGAACTCCTTTATGCAATCGAGGTGTCCGATTTTAAAATAGCTTTTCGGTGAAAGCACATTTTGCAATATTCTGAGTAGATAGCTCGCCATCACAGGCTAGCTATTTTGACACCCACCAAGTTTGACCCTCACCAAACTCAGATTTACTATAAGAAAAATTGGATTACCTTTCCTGTTTTTCGTCAGAATGTACTCCCAGGACTTCTACTTCAATAACAAATGTTGGTTTGGTTCCAAATAATCCATAGTTATATCCAAATAGCGGCGTTTTGTTCGTGCGTTCATGACACTATCCAAGGGTGACGAAGGGTTACGCGCCCGACGCGTTTCGTGACAAAAAAATTCTAAATATTCCATTACCGTATTTCAAAGCATGTCAACCGCTGTTTAAAATACATTTTTATGCTATTTTTCTCGTAAAAAAGCGATAATATTCCGACCAGGAAACCCTGTTTTAGTTAAAAGACAGAGAAAATAAAAACATGGTGTCGCCTCGTGCACGCGCCTCAGTCTCATTGTACTCTGATCGACCACTTACCAAAGCGCTAATGTTTTTCAGCCAGGGCCTGCAAAGACATCATTCAGCTTTTTCCCGCCTTCTGAGAGCCTATGGGAGCCGTAGGAAGTGTCACGTTACAGCAGAGATCCCCTGTTTTGGATAGAGATGATCAAGAAGGCCAAGAAATGGTCAGACAGGGTACTTCCTGTACAGAATCTTCTCAGGTTTTGGCCTGCCAAATGAGTTCTGTTATACTCACAGACACCATTCAAACAGTTTTAGAAACGTTGGAGTGTTTTCTATCCAAAGCTAATTATATGCATATTCTAGTTTCTGGGCAGGAGTAATAATCAGATTAAATCGGGTAAGTTTTTTATCCGGCCGTGAAAATACTGCCCCCTATCCATAACAGGTTAAAGGGTTAAGGTTAGGGGAAGGGTTAGCTAAAATGGTTAAGGTTAGGATTAGGTGAAGGGATAGCTAAAAGGGTTAAGGTTAGGATTAGGGTCAGCTAACATGCTAAGTATTTCCAAAATAGCTTAAAAGTAGCCTAAAGATGTTTTTAGGAAACTGGTCCCAGAGCTAAAATACTGGTATTGCAAATGGGTCTGACTTTTGTACATACATGGTTCATTCATATTACTCTCTGCTTTCTGATCCAGTGACACTATCTTCATATGTAACAGACTATACACACAGGTGCCTAGCATATAAGGGCTTTTAAAACTAGCTGTAGTGAGTATTCACAGCATGAGAGCACACATAAAGCTTTAGATACACAATCTCTGCTACAGATTAGTATCTAACACTTTCAGTGTTTTCCACCATCTCATCTTCTCTACTTTCATACTGTACCGTGCACTTCAGTCTGGAGGTAAAACTAAAACCATCGCATCGACCTCTCAAGTGTGACATTTACACCTGGTAACGTTACACGTCCATCCGGCCAGGCGGGATGGGACGAGAAATCTGATTATCTGACATGTTGCACAGACTGATTGGCATCTTTGGGTAGCTCAGATATAAAAGCTGTCACACATCTGTTATTCTCTCCCCTGCACTCGGAGAGGAGCGTCAGACGCCAAACCTGGGTTCAAGTACTATTTGAAGTAATTGAAAATACTTTAGCCTGGCTTGATTGATCTTGCCTGATGCAAAGGACCAATAGAATAGTCACAAAACTGAAAACCTCACCCAACTTGCACTTCATGAATGCTCAAAGTTTTTGAAAGATTTGAAATAGCATTTGAATCCAGATCTGTTGTAGACACTGAGGTAACATACATTACGTTATGTCTTCTTCTTGACCCCACCGGGCCATTACCGGATTCCATCATGGCAGAAATATGATGCTGAGAAACATGATTTAAAAGGATGGATTACTTGTCCATTTCAAATAGCACAATACCAGGCAGTAGAGCTACAGGACTGGGAAAGCTGAAGGCTCATACTTACATATGACAACATAAAGCGCCACGGTTACTGGTTTACATGGCAGTAGTTTACAGGTAAAGGAGCTGCGAAATGCCTTCAGGATGCTGGGTAGAAGGGGCATCTATGGTATTGTTTTGCTAGAATTGCAGATGTGCAATATACGACCTAGATCATGTTCCATCAAAAAAAAACGACATTATTTACATACAATGTAATATGTTTTCTAGCCTCCTATAGATCTAAGCCTCAGAAACTGCAGAAAAAGGTTATGCGAAATGTAGGGCGCCAGGCTGCCCTGCATTATGTACTCCTGCCACCATCATTACAAACACCTGCCTTCCCTCATCTCGTCACGCGCATCAGTGATTTATTGGACACAATCACCTGTTTATTACCTCCCCTGTATTTGTCAGTTCCCCAGCTCTGTTCCCCACAGCTGCATTAATGTTCGTATGTCATTTTGTTACCTGGTTCTGACGCTGTTCTTGTCCTGTTCCATGTCTGTCCTACATTAAATGTTCCAACTTCCCGTACCTGCTTTTCATCTCCGGCATCGGTTTTTACACAAGGGAAGGACAGTATGACAGAGGAATATGGTGGCCTTGTTGGGCCACATAGAACCAATTAATTTTATTATTAAACACAATGTTGATCTGCAGATAATACAATGGACACTTGTCAATCAAGCAGTACAGTCTGCCAGTCTCTCAAGGCATTAGCAATACAGGACTAATAATAATAATAATAATAGTGGCAAATCTGTCTTCAGATACACAGTTTATTCACATTTAGGAGTGTAGCGTGAGAAACTTTATTCTATTAGACTTGATGAGACAGAGCACTACTGTCATATGAGGTGAAGCATACGGGATGGAATGGGGAAAGTCAAAGGATGCAATAGGAATATGCAATTAGTCTAAAGTGGACTCCTCTCTTTGTCTCCTCTCCATCTGCCCTGATCTGAAAGCCCCGGGTTGGTGAAAACAGTAAGGTGAAAGCCTGACTATAATTACCTGTCCAGTTTGTTCACATCAGTGCAGAGAAAGGAGGAAATTAAGGAACGGAAGCAAGGGGAGGACACCACTTTTGACTATTGAGATGCACCCAATTGTGTCTCCAGTTCCTAACATGAGCACATAACCTCCAGTTGCTTCCTGCCTTTAATAAAACATTTTAAGCTGCTAAAAACTGCTCCATGAGAAAGTTGTCTTGTACATACAACAGAAAAAAGAGCCAAGATATTCCCAGGTATTTAGGACACATCTCCTGACTCGTCAGACCACAGTTGCTAGCTATTGATATCACACATTGTCACGCCACCACCCCCACCCCCAATCTGTCCCTCCAACCCCCTCCCTTAGTCCAGGACTGATTCAGTGTTGTTCAGAGTGTGTTTTCTCTTCAGGTTTTTCGGGATCATTTTGTGTGTGTGTGTGTGTGTGTGTGTGTGTGTGTGTGTGTGTGTGTGTGTGTGTGTGTGTGTGTGTGTGTGTGTGTGTGTGTGTGCGTGTGTGCGTGTGTGTGTGTGTGTGTGTGTGTGTGTAAGAGACAGAGAAAGCAAGAGAAGTTGAGATGCTCCGGTAGTAATGTTGGACCAGCTAGACTCCATTATTTCTTCACCTCTACCAAATATATCCTCCGTCATCCGCCTCTCCTTCCTCTTCCTCTTCATTCTCCTCCGCTTCTTTCTCTTCCTCATCCTCCCATCCGACCCCACTGCCAAAATCACCTGAATATGTCAGCGCCTCATCTGGAGAAGAGGAAGAGCGACAAAGAGACAGAGACAGACAGAGGGATGGGAGAAGAGGAAGAGAGACAGAGAGACAGACAGAGGGATGGGAGAAGAGGAAGAGAGACAGAGAAACAGAGACAGACAGAGGGATGGGAGAAGAGGAAGAGAGACAGAGAGACAAAGGGATGGGAGAAGAGGAAGAGAGAGAGACAAAGACAGACAGAGGGATGGGAGAAGAGGAAGAGAGACAGAGACAGACAGAGGGATGGGAAGAGAGACAGACAGAGGGATGGGAGAAGGAAGAGAGAGATTGAATTAATCAATGTACCTGTATCCAAATATGACATTTCATTCAAAGTTGACTTCTGTTCCCTGCATGTATACTTCCCGGCTTTGATCAATTCCATCTATTTAATCTGAGAAATACATTTGTTAAAAAAAAGCACTGAGTGAATTTGACAGTGGTGAAGTAAAGGGCATGTGTTTGACTTTGTCTGGGTTTTAATGGCTATTTTTGGACCCTGCCAGGGGAGCCATTCTTATCAGGAGCAGGTTCCGTCCAGCCAGACAACCATTTATCTTGGAAGACTTTTCTCTCAGCGACAAGCGGCCCTTTAGAATGCAAATGATCCCTGACAACATGATTTGAATGTGGCACTGTGTCTGACTGCTAGTGGTACTGTGGACCTAAGCCCTAGCTGACGCATAAAGGGTGCATTGTACTGAGTGTGTGTAGGGATCTGTGTGTGTGTCGAGGTTCTGCAACGAGTGTGTGAGCATGTGTTGGGGTACAGAGTGTGTGTGATGGATCAATACTGATCATTCGACAGTGTATGGGTATCAATACTGAGCGTGTGAGGGTGTGTGTGTGTTTTTGCGTACCGCTTGCGTGTGATGGTCTGTAGCCAACCCAAGTATGTGAGTGAGGTTCTATACGGAGTGTGTGCCAGGGTTTTCACCATCAGTTTGAGATTTGAGAGCAATTGAACCCTGATGGTGTCTTACCACAGTCAGGGTTGCCATGGATTCTGGAGCTGGCCAGTTCCCCACCGTGTTGGTCGACACACCAGCACTCTCCCCTGGCCTGATCACACTGTAGCTTTCTGTAGTATCCATCCTCATCACAGCTAGGGATGAACAGACCTACGACACACACAACCAAAGGGAAGTTACATACGGAGGCACAGATGCTTTTTTTAGACCGAATAAATCTATATTTGCATTGCGGTGTATGTGATGTTACATTTTCATTAGCCTACTCCATTACATATATGGGGTGGCAGGTAGCCTAGTGGTTAGAGTGTTGGACTAGTAACCGAAAGGTTGCCAGATCAAATCCCCGAGTTGACAAGGTAAAAATCTGTCGTTCTGCCTCTGAACAAGGCAGTTAACCCACTGTTCCTAGGCCGTTATTGTAAATAAGAATTTGTTCTTAACTGACTTGTCTGGTTAAATAAAAAACATATCAAGCACTGTGTTTCTAAGCCTATTACTGACTATTCATTATCCTATGATTTTATATATTTAATTATACATTTTGTGGTTTGCATTAGAAGACAGCTTGGTCGTTTCACATGATAAAAAGGCTCATTTTCACATGATTGTAGAAAGTAATATATATAGTCATGAAGGTGATCCAAACATGAACACCTGTGGCCTATAATAGGCCTAACTGCCTAACTGCTGTGGGTGCAGCTATAGGTGCACATTCTTTCCCAACATTAACACTTCTGAAATGCATCTGAATAGGAACATAATGCATACTGAATAGACACATGCCCATTGTGTGGAGGGACCTTGATAGTCCAACAATAGACCGGCAAATCACTAGTATGCTAATAACCCCAAGATTTTTTAACAAAAAAAATATTTCCTCAGCAGTCTTTAATTTCTGAGGAGGTCCAATGGAGCAACAATGAGACCCAACTTTGGAACTACAGAACTCAAGTTTGTCCTCTGTGCGTGGAAGCAGAATCCTGGGGCATGGCGGATACACCTATAGAAAGAAACGAGATCACGGCCAACAAATAAATCTGGAAATGCATCGAGTACCATTCATACTCGTGCCGAGATTGCATTGTCCTCACTGACAGGGTTATCTCCAAGGTATCTGGAGACCACAACCACATCCCGGATGGAAAGCAGATAGAAGTCCGACAGGTACTGAAAAACTTGAAGAAGAGGAGTTTGGAGACTGAGGAAAGCACGCTGCGTGTTTTGGAGCCTGCTACATCGGCCGTAACAGGTGTTGTAAGGCATTATTTGCCCTCAGAAAATAACTTGAAAAGGTGTATACAGAGGCACTGGCAAAAGAACAAAGACAAGCAGATCTCGCCGGTACTGCGTCCAGTTCCTGGGGGCAATGGTACGGCAGTGGGTGGAGGCCAGGTTAGACCTGCAACCCTATCCAACCTGGTAATATCTGAGATCTACCAAACCATGCATTGTCAAGACCTGTTCCTCCAGCACAACAGTGGGCCAGGCCCAGACAGGCTTCTGATCTTAACAACCAAAGACAACTTGGAATTCCTGTGCAACTGCGATCCCTGGCTTGCAAATGGAACATTCAAGGAGGTCCCACGTCTGTTCCAGCAGGTGTATACCATCCACGGAATTCCCACATATTCACCAAATGAAGACGACCTGATGCGACAGGAGCACGTGATTGCAGCAGCCATTATTATGTTGCCTGATAATTCTGAGGTAGGCATCATCATTCACTAGCCTATTGAAGTTGTTTTAAAGGGATAGTTTACTTTTTTCTTTTTTTTGCTCATTTTCGACATCCCTGGGCTGTGGTTGTTTCCTCCAAACCTTTAAAACATTTGTTAGCTGGTTATTTAGCATGGTTGAGAATAAGAATACGAATCTGACTAGCATTTTTGGAGAACATAGCAATGCTAGTGGAAATTGGTAGTTTCAGTTAGTGATGCATTCAAAACCATAAAATATGGTTTTGAATGGGGGGTATACATCAACATACAACAGCCTACTATTTTGTATTTTTTTGCGGACATGTTTCGATCTTTTGATTTCAGAAATGTGGAACTACTAAGATGCTGTCCTGAAGGACATGGGGAAGGCCAATAACATCACAAAGGGCTGTTGTCGGTCATTTGTGGGGCATATTACCTTATTCCACAGTGACAAAACCCACAATCTGTTAGTTCTTCGATGCCTTGCAACTACAGCAGCATAGGATGACACTGCAGAAGGAGCAGTACCTCGCTGGTAGTAAACCGCTACTAAAGTTGCAACGTCTGCACAGCAGCCAGCAGGAATTGAAGCAGCTCGTGGAGGACTACCAGAATAAACCACTGGCTGAGTACCTGAGAGGCATCGCCACCTTCAACCACACAGGAAAATTACTGCCCTGCAAAACTTATGAGAACAGAGAGCAACTCTCAACTGGCACACCTGTTCCTGGCACCTTACTGCATTGTTCATTCTTTTTTTGTTTGTTATTTTCGGTCTTTGGTGCTTATTTTTTATCACTGTTGGAGAAATAGGCTATTTGTAAATAAAATGTTAATTGTGAGTTTAATTTTTCTTAATTTATCCATGTTCAAAAAGAATTTGACTTGCTGATGTGTGCAGGTTAACATCTACAGTTAGACCTGCATACAGATCTTAATTTGAGCCAGTTTGCTACAGCAGGAAAATAATTAATGGAAAAAGTCGAAATTACAAACTTTAAAAGCCTTTCTAAACCTTAAACACAATACAAGTTAGAAATGTCATGTATTGCAGGAACGTTCTCCTGCAACAGGGTGATTAAGATCCTTCATCTGTAGGCCAGTAAGTTATACATTCTGGCAAACCATCAGCCATATTTCACATTTCCTGCACACATATCCATTCATTAAGGAGGCAGGAGATGGAGGTGAATAACTGTAGTCACTACCATAGAGATAGAATGACAATCTAATTCTAATACTCTATGGTCAGCATACTACTGCTGCACCAAGGGGCTGGCTAATGACAAGAGAACAAGGACAGACATGCCCTGAATCTGGACTAGTTAACCTTTACAAGACTGCTGAGACACTTTGGAATACATCAGCATCTACTGTATGTTATAATAATATAATATATGCATTACTATTTGAACAGCCTCCTACAGAGGGTCAGAATTTGCTCCCCAAAAAGGAATGACATTGGGATAGGATGTCATAGGACTTCTATAATGTAAATGCAGAATAAGTTGAAAAATGTGTTCATGTAAATAAATGACATAACGTTGCATTGGGTTGTGTTCTTATCAGCTGAGGTAGCCCTCTAGTCCCTGAGTGATTGGCTTTCAAGGGAACTGTGTCTGAGTATCACAATTTGCCCAGCCTCCTCTCTGCTCCACTCCGTGTCCTTGAAGAGCCTTGATACACAGCTTAGCCAAGTCAGCAACACACACACACACACACACACACACACACACACACACACACACACCACACACACACACACACACCACACACACACACACACACACACACACACACACACACACACACACACACACACACACACACACAGTACCCACGATATGCATGCACAAGCACGCACGAACATGCAAACACAAACAAACCCGAAAACCTCACACACAATATACACCGAGTGTACTAACAAGCAACACCATCCTAATACTGAACTGCATCCCCTTTTGACCTCAGAACAGCCTCAATTCGTCGGGGCATGGACTACAAGGTGCCGAAAGCATTCCACAGATGGGCTGGCCCACATTGACTCCAATGCTTCCCACAGTTGTGTCAAGTTGGCTGGATGTCCTTTGGGTGGTGGACCATTCTTGATACACACCTGCAACTGTTGAGCGTGAAAAACATCAGTTTTGCAGTTCTTGACACACTCAAACCGGTGCGCCTGTCACCTACTACCATACCCCGTTCAAAGGCACTTAAATCTTTTGTATTGCCCATTCACCCTCTGAATGGCACACATACACAATCTACAGTGGGGGAAATAAGTATTTGATCCCCTGCTGCTTTTGTACGTTTGCCCACTGACAAAGAAAGGATCCGTCTATAATTTTAATGGTAGGTTTATTTGAACAGTGAGAGACAGAATAACAACAAAAATATCCCGAAAAACGCATGTCAAAAATGTTATAAATTGATTTGCATTGTAAATAGGGTAATAAGTATTTGACCCCCTCTCAATCAGAAAGATTTCTGGCTCCCAGGTGTCTTTTATACAGGTAACGAGCTGAGATTAGGAGCACACTCTTAAAGGGAGTGCTCCTAACCGCAGCTTGTTACCTGTAAAAAAGACACCTGTCCACAGAAGCAATCAATCAATCAGATTCCAAACTCTCCACCATGGCCAAGACCAAAGAGCTCTCCAAGGATGTCAGGGACAAGATTGTAGACCTACACAAGGCTGGAATGGGCTACAAGACCATCGCCAAGCAGCTTGGTGAGAAGGTGACAACATTTGGTGCGATTATTCGCAAATGGAAGAAACACAAAAGAACTGTCAATATCGCTCGGCCTGGGGCTCCATGCAAGACTGGATGCCTCAACTCTCACCTCGTGGAGTTGCAATGATCATGAGAACGGTGAGGAATCAGCCCAGAACTACACGGGAGGATCTTGTCAATGATCTCAAGGCAGCTGGGACCATAGTCACCAAGAAAACAATTGGTAACACACTACGCCGTGAAGGACTGAAATCCTGCAGCGCCCGCAAGGTCCCCCTGCTCAAGAATACATATACATGCCCGTCTGAAGTTTGCCAATGAACATCTGAATGACTCAGAGGACAACTGGTGAAAGTGTTGTGGTCAGATGAGACCAAAATGGAGCTCTTTGACATCAACTCAACTTGCCGTGTTTGGAGGAGGAGGAATGCTGCCTATGACCCCAAGAACACCATCTCCACCGTCAAACATGGAGGTGGAAACATTATGCTTTGGGGGTGTTTTTCTGCTAAGGGGACAGGACAACTTCACCGCATCAAAGGGACGATGGATGGGGCCATGTACCGTCAAATCTTGGGTGAGAACCTCCTTCCCTCAGCCAGGGCATTGAAAATGGGTCGTGGATGGGTATTCCAGCATGACAATGACCCAAAACACACGGCCAAGGCAACAAAGGAGTGGCTCAAGAAGAAGCACATTAAGGTCCTGGAGTGGCCAAGGCAGTCTCCAGACCTTAATCCCATAGAAAATCTGTGGAGGGAGCTGAAGGTTCGAGCTGCCAAACGTCAGCCTCGAAACCTTAATGACTTGGAGAAGATCTGCAAAGAGGAGTGGGACAAAATCCCTCCTGAGATGTGTGCAAACCTGGTGGCCAACTACAAGAAACGTCTGACCTCTGTGATTGCCAACAAGAGTTTTGCTACCAAGTACTAAGTCATGTTTTGCAGAGGGGTCAAATACTTATTTCCCTCATTAAAATGCAAATAATTTTATAACATTTTTGACATGCGTTTTTCTGGATTTTTTTGTTGTTATTCTGTCTCTCACTGTTCAAATAAACCTACTATTAAAATTATAGACTGATCATTTCTTTGTAAGTGGGCAAACGTACAAAATCAGCAGGGGATCAAATACTTTTTTCCCCCACTGTATGTCTCAATTGTCTCAGGGCTTAAAAATCCTTCTTTAACCTGTCTCCTCCCTTTCATCTACACGGATTGAGGTGGATTGAACAGGTGACATCAATAAGGGATCATAGGTTTCACCTGGATTCACCTGGTCAGTCTATGTCATGTTCCTAATGTTTTGTACACTCAGTGTATTGCATCACACACACATGCACAGTCCGCATTGTGTCACAGACACACACTGCCATGTGGTTAGCATCACACACACAGTGGTGTAAAGTACTTAAGTAAAAATACTTTGAAGTACTACTTAAGTACCTTTTTGAGTATCTGTACTTTATTTTACTATTTATATTTTTGACTACTTTTACTTTTACTTCACTACATTCCTAAAGAAAATGATGTACTTTGTACATTTTCCCTGACACACAAAAGTACTTGTTACATTTTCAATGCCTAGCAGCACAGGAAAATAGTCCAATTCACACACTTATCAAGAGAACATCTCTGGTCTATTGCCTCTAATCTGGCAGACTCACTAAACACAAATGCATTATTTGTCAATTTTGTCTGAGTGTTGGAGTGTACCCCTAGCTATCCATAAATAAATAAAAACAAGATACTTTTTCTGTCTGGTTGGCTTAATATAAGGAATAAGAAACATATATTTTCACTTGTACTTTTGATACTTTTGTATATTTTAGCAATTACATTTACTTTTGATCCTTAAGTATATTTAAAACCAAATACTTTTAGACTTTTACTCAAGTAGATTTTACTGGGTGACTTTTATTTTTACTTGAGTCATTTTCTATTAAGGGATCTTTACGTTTACTGACAATTGAGTACTTTTTCCACCACTGCACACACACACACCCTGATTCCTGCAGACCCTAGCCGTTTGTCTGTATTGAGCTATAATCCACCGGGCTGATCAGGGGATTATCCCTGCCTTCTGCTTGGCATCTGTTTAATGAAACTCCTCTATCAGTGATACACACACACACACACACACACATATTGTGCGCATACACACACTAACGTGTGGCACACACTGGCACACAAATGTTCACTCAAGCACAGAGCACACATGTTCAACTGGGAAATGTGAATCATGCAGGAACATAACGCATACCCAATTTCTTCTTGCCTCCCTCCTGTACTTGGATCCTCTCCAGCTCAGCCAGGCAGGGGGGCTCTGAGAGGGAAACACATCAATGCTTCAGTACATCACTCCAATACACACAAACACTAAAGCACACGTGTGCGTGTGTACACATTGGGTTGAGCTTTTATTGGTAAGTCAACAGTAAACTTTGAAATCAAGGCTTAGGAAATCTGTAGAAAAGAATTCAGAAGTCAAACATTCACACAAATCTCCCATTATTATGCATGATTTAAATTCTACTTTGAACAACTGTGTTTCTCAGGTTCCCCACTCTGTAGGCTATGCAGTGGACTTGGACTCCACAGAAGCGTGCCCAAAATGACACCCTATCCCCTACATACTGTAGTGCACTACTTTAATGGGCTCTGGCCAAAAGTAGTGCACTACACAGGGAATAAGGTGCCATTTGGAACACAGTCAGTGGCACCAGCCAGGTCCAGTGGTAAACACAAGTCTCGTCTGGTTTCTGCTCGGCTGCTTGGCTGACACACATACCGTCTGTGAGAGTTCTGGGAGGACCAGCCTGTCAACAAGCTACAGTCATGTTGTTACTGCACAATGGTGGCCATTCCCCCAAAACAACAATGGGGGAGACAAACTGTGACGGACCGTGAGAGGGGAAAAAGGGTGAGGGGTGAGAGAGAGGCGAGAGGGGAGAGGACACAGAGTTTTCTATACCTGTACGTTGTGTAGCCATGGTCACAGTAGGGAACTCTGAATGCCAGGTTACATGAAAAACACACATAACTGCACACGGACACACACACACTCCACCCCCCATCTACACACACAGTATCCCCCATATTCACTCTCTCCGGAAACAGAGTTACCAGGCAACGGTGCAGACCTTACCGTCTCACACACACCCACCCACAGTGACACACACTCTGTCACTCCCTCACAGACACACACCCCTCTCCCCACAGTATACTCACTCTCTCTCATACACACCCACCCACAGTGACACACACTCTGTCACTCCCTCACAGACACACACCCCTCTCCCCACAGTATACTCACTCTCTCACACACACACACACCCACAGTGACACACACTCTGTCACTCCCTCACAGACACACACCCCTCTCCCCACAGTATACTCACTCTCTCACACACACACACACCCACAGTGACACACACTCTGTCACTCCCTCACAGACACACACCCCTCTCCCCACAGTATACTCACTCTGTCTCCAGAAGCAGAGGCACCACTCGGCTGTAGACACCTTCCCGTCCCTGTAGGAGTCGCAGGAGTTAAAGAAGGGTCGGATGCAGACCTCATACTTGTCCAGGTTAATGGCTGCCAGCTCGGCCTGGTCCAGATACAGATCACTGTTGGTGTCCAGCTTTGAGAACATCCAACCTATAGAGTCCTTACAGCTGGCCACCACGTTCCTGTCCATGACTACAGACAGAGATATGAGACACATATTAGAGAGAGACACACACAGTGAAAAGGGGGAGGGGGAATGAGTTATAATCCACATATACAGATCAAATATTTATAACAGTGGTAGACGTCAGGATTACGCTGAGTCAAAATGTCACTAGATTGCAAAAGAAAGGAGAATGTCTTCACTGTTGCATCTGATACAGTATGCTGCTGGTCCTATTTTAATCTGACCTGATGCAGTGCTGGCCCTATAATAACTTAACTGTCTCTTTTTCCTTCTTCTTATCTACTGTATTTGTTTACTTTATTGAGACATTTATGCAATGACATAGGGTGAGACAGACAGGTGGGATAAGGAGATGAAAGGGTTGGAGCGTAATTTGAACCACCATCTCTGGTGGGGAGAGGAGTATACGTTACCTCTAGACCCCAGGCTCTGCATCGGTTCTATCTCTTACCTGATCCAGTGTTAGCTCCTGCAGGGTTGCTGCCTCCAGTCTTGCTGTTGTTGTTCAGCTTGGCATTGCCCTGCAGCAGCTGGAACCAGTCCCTCAGCCTCTCCCCCAGATCAGAGAGGTCCTGCCCTGTACAACTCTCTGAAAAGGAGAGAGAGAGAGAGCGAGAGAGAGAGAGAGAGAGAGAGAGAGAGAGAGAGAGAGAGAGAGAGAGAGAGAGAGAAAGAAATTGTATAGCATTGCAGTTTTGTGTGTGTGTGAGCATGTGTGTGCATTTGGGCGTGTGTGCACATTTGTGTGTTTGCATGTGCGTACTTACCATGCTTGACCTCTGTCTCCGTGATGGGCGCTGTGGTTGGACAGGGACAAAGACCTGAACACTTCATAGTCAGCTCCTTCCCTGTGAGGCACGCCTGCTGCTCCAGTTTACACTGTAACACACATCTCTTATCAGGCTATGTTTCTCTGGGTTTTGTGGTAATTATCGGTGAATTAAAACACGGCTGTTGTGTTGTCTCTCCTGAATCTAGAACATGTACTTAATGGTATAAATACTGTTAGAGGTGAACAGTGTCCAGAGATATACAACACAATGACAAAGGGTCGTGATAAATAGCCTCAGAGGAACAGGAGGACCAGAGGGTTGTTGTGGTGAGGCATCTCTCGCATGTGTTTTTAGTGATTTATGCTTTGTCTTCTGGGACTGTCTCTGACCTTGTTGAGAAATGATATGTTGAAGAGGAAACAGGAAATGAAATGCCTATGCTCTATTCATCTAAAGGCTTGTTTCAGAGAGAGATCCGAATTAAGGCGTACAGTCAGTCGACAGTTCCCTTGATGAATATTTAATCTGTATCTGGGATTTAACTAAATTCCCCCGTCACTATGTGTGTTGCTATACCTGTGACGCGTAGTTGTGTCCGTCAGAGCCACACACAGGAACAGAGGAGGAGATGGGGCAGGGCTGGCATCCTCCTTCAGGAGACCTCAGGGAAGGCTGCTTCAGTCTACAGAGCACACACACACACACACACACACACACACACACACACACACACACACACACACACACACACACACACACACACACACACACACACACACACACACACACACACACACACACACACACACACACACACACACACACACACACACACACACAGTAGTTGAGCTGGATGCCTCACCCAGTACACAGAGGGAACAGAGGTACTCTAATGCCTACCATGGCTTGGTGGCTACAATAAAGTACTTCCCCCGTGAACCATTACAGTAAACTGAGTTGTATACATCAGTTTGTTTTGAATGAATTCCACCTCATAATAATACTCTATATTTATATTAGATTTAGTGAAAGCTTGTGCTGTTTTCTACCCGGTAACACATCCACAGACATGTCCTGAGGATCCTTCCTCGTATCATAACAACCACAGGGTATTTATAGAGCTAGAGTTAAACCTGGGAAGGTACAGTAACTGTGCAGTACAGTACGCCTAGAGGTGTTTAATCATCCATCTACAGCACAGCAGCAGAATCCTTCAACCTCAGACTGTAATGAGGGAAAAGCACTTTTAGGGCGCTAACCATAGAAATAGACTCTCATTCTGTGACAGCATACTGTATCTAGTCCTTGAAGGCCACAGTGTGTGTGTGTGTGTGCGTGTGTGCATGTGAATGTGTGCGTGCTTGCTTGCGTTAGTATGTGTGTGTGCGCTCACACATTTATCTCTTTGAGTGCATGGCAAGTCAAATTCATCAACCATCTTTCTTGAGGGCTAGACACACTCACCTGTGCTCAAGCTTCTTGCGGTTGACACACACAGCCCTTTGGTATCCCTGGGCGATACACACCTTGTGTCGACTACACTTCACCTTCTGACAGGGGTCCTTGGTGGTGTCAACATCTATGGAAAGACAAGGAGATCAGACGATAGAAATCTCTCTGTGTTTCTCGCCTTCTCCCTCCCCTTTATCCATCTCATTTTCTGTGCCCTTTTCTGAGGAAACGAGAAGAGCAATCTTTCTTCCTACAGTATGTATGTTTCTCACCAGCTCTCTCTTCCTGTGACTATCCAGTTCTCTTTCGCTCTTCGCTTGCCTCTTTCCATGCTTGACGTAAACCTTCTGCTGTTTCACTTTCTCCAATTTTTTTTTGCAGGGTCTGTATTTCTTTTTTTTACATGATGGATGATAGATGATATTAGCATAATACTTTTTAATACCACACAACTAACGGAAATGAGTGGCTACTCTGACAGGGACAAACAGAGCAATAAAAACGACCTGGTCTTGAATGCAAACAATAGTCCAGGCCAATTATGAGACAGATATAATCCCTATAAACAACGGCTTGTGTGATGATACAAGCTCTCTAATCACGTTGAACCACCATTCTCCATTCATGCCTGCCAAGTATAAACATTTCCATTTCTATAAACTCCATTACTGCTGTTGCATTAAACTTATGAGTGCACCATTTGTTTGTGCTGTGAACGGTGTAGGAGCCAAATAGGTTAAATTGGTCCAATTATTCCAATTCATGATGAATTTCAGTTGTATGTTTGCCACTAATCCCCTGTCAAGCATGTGTACCCCCTCTACAGGCCAATGGAGAACACTGTTAAAAGGAATACATGCTCCAAGGCCTGCACATCTATCACTCCAGTGTTTAATTGCTAAATTGTAATTATTTCGCCACTATGGCCTATTTATTGCCTTACCGCCCTAATCTTACTTCCTTTGCACACACTGTATATAGACTTTTCTATTGTGTTATTGACTGTACGTTTGTTTTTCCCATGTGTAACTCTGTGTTGTTGTTTGTGTTGCAATGCTTTGCTTTATCTTGGCCAGGTCACAGTTGTAAATGAGAACTTGTTCTCAACTGTCCTACCTGGTTAAATAAAGGTGAAATAAAAAATAAAAATGCTCCAAGGCCTACTGGGAGTGACTGGAATGGCAGCACACAGTTTTTTGACCATACCAGACTAGGGTTGAATGGCTTGAACCTGGTTGCCGAGATTTACGGCCCAAAACCACTCCCTTTTCCCGGAATAAATAACTGTGAGAAACCGGTAAATTATAATAAATTATTTATATGAACAGCATAACATGAAATGGAACTGTTAAATGATATGCAATGTCTACATCTGGCTTCTCTACGGCCTTGTCTCTGCATGATGAATCATCAACGCTGCGGGTGCGGACAGACAGCCCATCTCAGTATGGAGCACAGTTCACAATGCATGTAGAGCTATCTCATCATGGTAACCTTTTTCCTTGTGACAGGTAGGCCTACATTTGCTGCAGCATAGCCTATTCTACAGTAATATAATGCATAATAAGCTTCTAATGTACAGCCTCTGTCTCTTCAGCAATACACATGCTGGCCTCTCTCCTTAAAAAACGCTTCTTAGCGAGTCCTGTTATGTTTGTTTTTTTAAACAAACAAACACTTATTCTCAGTTGAAGCTGACGTTTATCTCAAAGAGTAGCATCTCAAAAAACAACAGAAATAATACCACCAAATCACTTAGTCATTTCCGATAAAAAACATACAAAAAATAGACCGTCCAATTGATGATACGAATCATGGACGCTATACTAGACAATCAGTGATCCCCCCCCCACCCCTTTTAAAATAGGCATGAAAGGAGGTGATAAAGTGAAGGTGAACAGGTCTAGAGCGCACCCTTAGAGGTTTCAGAACGGGTGCTGCAGCGACAGCAACAGGTGCCTGTGGGGCTGGCACATGTACTTCAGTTAGGGCCAAGGGAACGTCTGCCACCAGTAGTTAACCACTCAAGGTGGCATCAATGGCAGAGTGGGGACATGCAGGAGGTGGCACCTTCCTCAGTTGGCTGGCATGCCAGCGAGAGCCGTCAGTCAGTTGAAATGTTGCTGGGCCCAGCTGACACAATGTTGACAAGAAGGTGCAGAGCAGCTCTATAGTGCAGCAGAGTTTGCGACAAAGACTCAGTGAAGGAGCAACCCTGAGCTAGGTGAGCCCTCAGTCCATTTTTCAGGGTTTGATTGAACCAGTGACTCGGTCTATAAAAAAGTGGTCAGATGAAGCAGATGCTAAACTACAGGACTGCTATCACAGACTGGAACAAGTTCCGGGATTCTTCCGATGGCATTGAGGAGTAAACCACATCAGTCACTGGCTTCATCAATAAGTGCATCGAGGTCGTCGTCCCCACAGTGACTGTACGTTCATACCCCAACCAGAAGCCATGGATTACAGGCAACATTCGCACTGAGCTAAATGGTAGAGCTGCCGCTTTCAAGGTGCGGGACTCTAACCCGGAAGCTTATAAGAAATCCTGCTATGCCCTCCGACGAACCATCAAACAGGCAAAGTGTCAATACAGGGATAAGATTGAATTGTACTACACTGGCTCCAAAGCTCGTCTTATGTGGCAGGGCTTGCAAACTATTACAGACTACAAAGGAGAGCACAGCCGCGAGCTGCCCAGTGACACAAGCCTACCAAATAAGCTAAATCACTTCTACAGTGAGGGAAAAAGGTATTTGATCCCCTGCTGATTTTGTACGTTTGCCCACTGACAAAGAAATTATCAGTCTATAATTTTAATGGTAGGTTTATTTGAACAGTGAGAGACAGAATAACAACCAAAAAATCCAGAAAAACGCATGTCAAAAATGTTATAAATGTATTTGCATTTTAATGAGGGAAATAAGTATTTGACCCCTCTGCAAAACACGACTTAGTACTTGGTAGCAAAACCCTTGTTGGCAATCACAGAGGTCAGACGTTTCTTGTAGTTGCCCACCAGGTTTGCACACATCTCAGGAGGGATTTTGTCCCACTCCTTTTTGCAGATCTTCTCCAAGTCATTAAGGTTTCGAGGCTGACGTTTGGCAACTCGAACCTTCAGCTCCCTCCACAGATGC
Source organism: Salmo salar (assembly GCF_965601325.2). Classification (NCBI taxonomy): domain Eukaryota; kingdom Metazoa; phylum Chordata; class Actinopteri; order Salmoniformes; family Salmonidae; genus Salmo; species Salmo salar. Next base: position 75,133,135 of record NC_138291.1, read on the forward strand.
TCTATGGGATTAAGGTCTGGAGACTGGCTAGGCCACTCCAGGACCTTAATGTGCTTCTTCTTGAGCCACTCCTTTGTTGCCTTGGCCGTGTGTTTTAGGTCATTGTCATGCTGGAATACCCATCCACGACCCATTTTCAATGACCTGGCTGAGGGAAGGAGGTTCTCACCCAAGATTTGACGGTACATGGCCCCGTCCTTTGATGCGGTGAAATTGTCCTGTCCCCTTAGCAGAAAAACACCCCCAAAGCATAATGTTTCCATCTCCATGTTTGACGGTGGAGATGGTGTTCTTGGGGTCATAGGCAGCATTCCTCCTCCTCCAAACACGGCGAGTTGAGTTGATGTCAAAGAGCTCCATTTTGGTCTCATCTGACCACAACACTTTCACCAGTTGTCCTCTGAGTCATTCAGATGTTCATTGGCAAACTTCAGACGGGCATGTATATGTATTCTTGAGCAGGGGGACCTTGCGGGCGCTGCAGGATTTCAGTCCTTCACGGCGTAGTGTGTTACCAATTGTTTTCTTGGTGACTATGGTCCCAGCTGCCTTGAGATCATTGACAAGATCCTCCCGTGTAGTTCTGGGCTGATTCCTCACCGTTCTCATGATCATTGCAACTCCACGAGGTGAGATCTTGCATGGAGCCCCAGGCCGAGGGATATTGACAGTTCTTTTGTGTTTCTTCCATTTGCGAATAATCGCACCAAATGTTGTCACCTTCTCACCAAGCTGCTTGGCGATGGTCTTGTAGCCCATTCCAGCCTTGTGTAGGTCTACAATCTTGTCCCTGACATCCTTGGAGAGCTCTTTGGTCTTGGCCTCCCTTTAAGAGTGTGCTCCTAATCTCAGCTCGTTACCTGTATAAAAGACACCTGGGAGCCAGAAATCTTTCTGATTGAGAGGGGGTTAAATACTTATTTCCCTCATTAAAATGCAAATCAATTTATAACATTTCTGACATGCGTTTTTCTGGATATGTTTGTTGTTATTCTGTCTCTCACTGTTCAAATAAACCTACCATTAAAATTATAGACTGATCCTTGCTTTGTCAGTGGGCAAACGTACGAAATCAGCAGGGGATCAAATACTTTTTCCCCCCCACTGTACTACCTCAGTCAGCCCGAACTAACCGGTGCCTGTACATAGCCTTTCTACTGTTATAGCCTCGCTACTGTATATAGCCTCGCTACTGTTATTTTTGACTGTCTTTTTTACCCTTTGTTTTTATTTATTTACTTATCTATTGTTCACCTAATACCTTTTTTTTACTTAGAAATTGCACTGTTGGTTAGAGCCTGTAAGTAAGCATTTCACTGTAAGGTCTACACCTGTTGTATTCGGTGCACGTGACAAATAAACTTTGATTTGATTTGAATGGAGTTCTTCTGTTCGGTGGGGCTAGATGCGCAAGCCACTGGTTTCTCAACGCCGTCCTGAAGCTGAGAAAGAACCACTCTCACTGCTGCGGCTGACGCGTCACTGGTGACCAGAGTTGGGCTGGTGAGGTTAAAGTGGGCCAGGACAGAAGGTGGTCAGCAGTTCTTTGAGAGGGTGGACAGCCTGTGCACAGTCAGGTGTCCAGGCCCAGTACACCTCCTTCTTCAACAGCTGACACAGAGGGGAAGTGATTGCCAAGTACTGGGGCAGGAAGCGCATGTAGTAACCTGTCATTCCCAGAAATGAGACAAGTTGTGTAGCAGATGTATGTTCTGGGACACGATGGGTGGCTTCCACGTTTGACTGCAGCAGCGAGAGCCCTCGGGCTGACACGCTGAACCCGACAAAGTCGATCTCTGGCACTCAGAACAGGCACTTCTCAGTGTTGAGTGTGAGGTTGTGTTGACTGAGTGCTGTGAAGGCTGCTTGCAGACGTTTACCATGGACGACAATGTTGTCCAAGTAGACAGCCACTCCAGAAACCCTGGCAAGGATGGTGGTCATTATCTTCTGGAAACAGCTGGGGGCAAAACTGAGACCAAAAGGTATCCTTGTGTAGCGAAACACCCCGATATGAGTACGAAGGCTGTCAGGTTCCTACTCTCTGGGTGTAGGGGAACACCCGATATGAGTGACGAAGGCTGTCAGGTTCCTACTCTCTGGGTGTAGGGGAACACCCCATTATGAGTGACGAAGGCTGTCAGGTTCCTACTCTCTGGGTGTAGGGGAACACCCCATTATGAGTGACGAAGGCTGTCAGGTTCCTACTCTCTGGGTGTAGGGGAACACACCATTATGAGTGACGAAGGCTGTCAGGTGAACTTGGAGGTAGCCCTTGAGAAGGTCCAGCTTTGTGAAGACCGTCGACCCGTAGAAGTGAGTGGTCAGTTCCTCCATAGTCAACAGTGGGTACCGATCAGGAATGATGGCCTTGTTGGCCACTCTCAGATCCAAGCAGACCCGCAGCTCTCCAGACTTCTCCTCACATATACAGCCAGTGGAATACAGCGTAGAGGTTGAATGATTGGAGTCACCGTAGGGTCGAGGAGGGGCTTATGTGTGAATGCTGTCAGGGCACCTACGCCATTGAAGAGGGTGGGCCATAGCTCTTGCCAACAGAGAGAACCCCAGGCTGGTGAACAGCTGTAAACGTAAGATATTAGTGCCATGGCCGTGTGATGTGGTAGGGGAACTGTGAAGGCCTTGTTGCCATACTGCACAGGTGAGTATATAAAGCCGATAACATCAATCACAGAGAACCCATATCTGTACAGGCTAAGGCTGGGTGGCTGGAGTGGCAGGTGGGACAAGAACTGCTCGTAGGTAGCCATGTTGAAGAGCGACACCTTTGCTCCTGTGTCTAGCATGAGAGGAATGCAGGAGTCACCCAGGTATACAGCACAGGTGGAAAACCCAGCTGGGTTTGAGCCAACAGTGTGACTGACAGCAGGGGGAGTGTCCATGGGGCGTGAGCGTTGGTGCACGGGGGGCTGGAGCTGACCTACACCACTTTGCAAAATGGTTTGGTTTCTGAAATCGTCTATATGTCTGTCCACGAGCAGGGCAGTCAGGGGCACGTGAACTGTGTCTATTGGAACCACAGTTGGCACACCGTTGACGCCCCTGGGTTCTCATCAACTGCACTGAGGCACTCATGTCTGAGTGACATCTACAGTCTGAGCACTGAGACTGCTGCACAGCTTGAACATCGAAGCACGTGTCTGTGCCTCACAGATCTTAGTTGCACAGTGAGCTGCTGATTCCACTTGGGAAGCTATGGCTACAGCTTTTACTAAAGTCAGATCATCATCTTCAAGGAGAAGCCTCGAGTGAGCTGGAGATTCTTTCCCTGATCATTTCATCTTTAAGATAAACAAACTGACATGACTGCGCTAGCCCTTTTAAGGTCACCGACTCACCCACGCACTGTGCGCACTACCGAAAATGCAGCCTCTTCAGAAGAACACTCTGTTTCTTTGCTAAATGTCCATCCAAAAGTTCAACAGCTGCATCATATGTGTGTGCTTCCCTGAGCGTTTGGAAGATGTGCAGGCCCTCGGCGCCGAGACAGCGGAGAAGAATGTCCCTTTTCCTCTCAGGGCTAACCACATCCAGTCTGGTAGCTAGCATGTACGTCTCAAACGACAACTTCCATCTGTCCCATAGGATTGTTGGTTCACCCACGTGAGGAAAGAACTGCTCCGGTGGAGGTAGGGATATTGTAGAAATAATTTCAGCCATCCACTTTCGCCAAATGTTATGTTTAAAAAAAATACAAAATAAACACTTGTTCTCAGTTGAAGCTGACGTTTATCTCAATGAGTAGAATAAAAAAAGAACTACATAAATAGAACCACCAAATCACCTAGTCATTTCAGATTAAAAAAAACATATAAACAAAATAGACTGTCCAATCAATGATACGAATCATGGATGCTATACTAGACAATCAGTGATGAACACAACACAGCAAGTCCAATGCAGGAAAAGCTAGACTAGAATAGCTTGCTGGACCAATTTTTTTTTTTAGCATTTCTTCTACCAACAGACTATTCGAAGAGGGACGCAAGCTCTTGTTTGATGAATGTTTAATACAGCAGCCATTAGAACTCACGGGTAGTTTGAAAGAAGAGCGAATGCGTGATGGCGGTAGGCTATAGCAGTTATTTATTCAGACCCATAACCATTCTTCTTGAAGAGAAGTGAAAGCCTTCTGCATCTAATTCTAGTCCAATATTATTAAAGGATGACATTAGAATGATGAAAATAAGGACAACAAAACGTATTTCATTTAACTGTTGAAAGTGAGGAAGGAATGAAGCAACACTAGAGAGAGAAAGAGGAGGTAGACTAATAACATTAGGGGAAATACAAAAATATAAACAGATTTTAACGAGTTACAGGAAATCAGAAAATCAGTCAGTTGAAATAAATTCATGAGGCCCTAATCTATGGATTTCACATGACAGGGAATACACATATGCATCTCTTGATATAGATATTACTGTGATAGAATATGATGGAATATGATGGAATATGGCTGAAGAGAATTCTACCACTGCAGATAGAGTCGTGTATGGGGGCGATATGTCGCTAGTGGAGGAGCCTTTATTAGAAAAGGCCTTGAAGGAGAACGTTTCCCAAATGTGCAAATCCAGAAGTAAACTGGCAATGCTGACTAGAAAAATTAACATTGTTACTGATCTGATGACTGACAATAAGAATATTGAAGTTGTAAAAAAAAAAAGCATGCTTCAGTTCAATGAAATGTTGAATGGATTCAAAGATTTGATTAATTCCTATCATCACATGATACCTGAGGATGAAATAAAAAATGATATGCTGAATTGGTATGAACCCAAATGGCAGCATATTCACGCATTTCTAGTTCTGTGTCCAACATACAAGCATTTCGCTACACCCGCAATAACATCTGCTAAATATGTGAATGTGACCAATAAAATGTGATTTTATTTGAAATGGATTGCAGGTGCAGCCCCAGCCCCAGCACCAGAGAAACCTGATGAATGCACTGATGAGAAAGATGTTAAACCTACTAACAGTGTGTCCCAAACCTCCAGCCAAACCTCCAGCCGCCGGTCTAACAGGAGTTCATGCTCAGGTGAACCCTCTACATCCTCAGCCTGCATCTGACCAGAGGCCGACAGAGCAGCATTAATAACAAAAGGCTGCTGCTCTCAAGTTCAAACACCTTCTAGAGGATAGGGAGGAAGAATTAAACCAACAAAAGATGGAACTGAGGAAAAGAAGGGAGACTCTTGAGCTGCAAACTGAAATAGCAGTTGCCTCAGCAAAGCTCATAGTCTAGACATCTGTAGGGAGAGATAGGCCAACTCAATAATAGATGGCATGAATGACTTCTTTGAGGAAACGGCAGAGAGATACAAGATCTCTGACCTTGAATTTCACACAGGGCAGAGGGACACTTCTGCCAGGCATGCACCAAGTATGCATCCCAAAGAAGGACCCCAATTCATTGAGCACACTGACATTCAATCAGCCCAGGCTCACAGTGTTTCAGCTCAATCAGAACAATCAGGACACAGTGGGATTCAGACAGCAGCCCATGGAGAGCACACTGCTGCACAAGACTCAAACCCAAGTTTGCAGGCCTATACAGGACAAGGCCCCTCTGTGCAGACCAACTCACATAGAGGGCCAAGGGGAGAACAGTCAAGACTTTCCAATTCACAGGACGGTGCTCAGGACATGTCACAGGAAAACATAGAAAACCTCTCATCACCATTCTCCAAAGACAGAATGAAGTTACTGCTATGCTAGTCAACAGCAACATCATTCCTTTCTGCCACCCAGAGAAATTACTCTTTTTGATGGTGACATTTTACAGTACAGGTCCTTCATTCAGTCATTAGAACATGGTATATAGGCCAAACTAGTCAACACAAACGGCACTTCCTCGAACAGTAAACCAGAGGGCAGCCTCGAGAGCTGGTTAGGAGTTGCCAACATATGGCTCCAGATAAGGCTATCAGAATGCCAAGGGCTTATTAAAGGAGAACTACGGTAATGAATACAAGATTGCCAATGCATGGAGAAGGCTTTTAGTTGGCCTAGGATCAAATCCGAAGACCACAAGGCATTACAGGCCTATGCATTATACCTCAAATCAAATCAAATTGTATTGGTCACATACACATATTTAGCAGATGTTCTGGCCGGTGTAGCAAGGTTGTTGTAATGTAATGGTAGATATGGAAGACATGGACGAGATGGATCTGGCCTCCAGCTTAAAGAACATCATCCTGTAATTACCCTACAAAGTCAGGGAGAGGTGGAGGTCAGTTGCTTGTGAGTTACAGGAGAAGGCGCGCTAGACTACTTGATCTCATCCTGTTGATGGAAAAACAGGTGAGAATAGATCCTATACAATCCAGAAGCATGAGTCAAAGGCCAACCATCGAGGCTCATTCACACGTCTATTCACAAATCCACAGGGAACAGATTTGCTACCAGCATGTCATCACCACAGCAACCTCCCCCCCCCCCCAACCCAACACATCACATGTCTATTGTGTAACGGCCGTCACAAATTGGAGCTGTGTCGACAACTTAGGAAAAGGAGCCACAGGGAGAGGATTGGTTTCCTAAAGGAAAAGGGAATTTGTTTTGGTTGCTTGTCAAGTGGGCACAAGAGACTGCAATAGGCGTCTCAAATGCAGTGTATGTAACCAAACTCACCCAAGTGTGCATCATATTGATCAGAGAGACAGCAGAGCAGTCATCAGAAGCACCAGTGAGCAGAGCACTGTTTTCTCCGAACACATGTGGGCATACTGGGGCCTGGGACCAAGAATGTGTACTTGCTATTGTGTACCAGTAAAGGTCAACCCCCCCTTGCGGGAGGGTCTGGTACGCCAGTGGCTGTGTGTCGGCACCACACACACACTCATACGTCTTCCTAACAGGCCCAACCGGCTGAACCCGGATGATGCACACACAGACGCACACACTTATATGTTACCACTGTATGCAACTACCAAGCCCACCAAATCCTGAACCGGATGACACATTCTCTCCCTCCCCCACCTCTATACAGCCACACTATCCATCAATACCGTAGGCTACTGCAGGAACTGGGTCCTTACAACACAATACCACTTAGTGCTTTATCAATTAGCAAGACTTAAATCCCTTGACATTTCTATTCATTCTCACATCTCAAGCATTCTCATAACAGAATTGCTGTTCTCTCTTCTCTTCTAAATCAGCTCTTATGGCACATTTAGAGCAGATGTTGTGATGCACAGAGGCATACTGTATTCACATGTACACATAGTCATCTTATATCTATGCCTGTGGTGACCGGTATCATCTCATGTTATGGCATTGTAGGATGAAGAAGACTAAATCAGTAAAACAGAGTTCTGCAGCAGATTATCATAGTAGATTATCATAGCAGATTATCAGAGCAAACCCACAGATCAGATTGGAAAAGCAAATCCGAAACAATACACCCCCTATTCGTCCGCCACGGGCCTGTTGTGCCTCACAGTTGCATGCATGTGCACACGTCAGAGCCACAGAAGAGTCATGGTGAAGATCCAGCCTGTAAAGAACAAGAAGGCCCGCACACTGTTGAAGCTCCCAATTCACCGCTTTATTGACGTTTTCATCCGAAACAGCTCTTCGTCAGATCAAACAAACCAACTGAGTGCTCACATCCCAAAATATCCACATTTCACCTCACATGACCATTGCGGAAATGACGCAAGGTGGGTGCAAAAACAATGGGTTTCTCTAATAATTGAATAACAATGAGTTGTGTAAATGTAGTAATTCCAGAAAATAATATACACTGCTCAAAAAAATAAAGGGAACACTTAAACAACACAATGTAAGTCCAAGTCAATCACACTTCTGTGAAATCAAACTGTCCACTTAGGAAGCAACACTGATTGACAATACATTTCACATGCTGTTGTGCAAATGGAATAGACAACAGGTGGAAATTATAGGCAATTAGCAAGACACCCCCAATAAAGGAGTGGTTCTGCAGGTGGGGACCAGAGACCACTTCTCAGTTCCTATGCTTCCTGGCTGATGTTTTGGTCACTTTTGAATGCTGGCGGTGCTTTCACTCTAGTGGTAGCATGAGATGGAGTCTACAACCCACACAAGTGGCTCAGGTAGTGCAGCTCATCCAGGATGGCACATCAATGCGAGCTGTGGCAAGAAGGTTTGCTGTGTCTGTCAGCGTAGTGTCCAGAGCATGGAGGCGCTACCAGGAGACAGGCCAGTACATCAGGAGACGTGGAGGAGGCCGTAGGAGGGCAACAACCCAGCAACAAGACCGCTACCTCCGCCTTTGTGCAAGGAGGAGCAGGAGAAGCACTGCCAGAGCCCTGCAAAATGACCTCCAGCAGGCCACAAACGTGCATGTGTCTGCTCAAACGGTCAGAAACAGACTCCATGAGGGTGGTATGAGGGCCCGACATCCACAGGTGGGGGTTGTGCTTACAGCCCAACACCGTGCAGGACGTTTGGCATTTGCCAGAGAACACCAAGATTGGCAAATTCGCCACTGGCGCCCTGTGCTCTTCACAGATGAAAGCAGGTTCACACTGAGCACGTGACAGACGTGACAGAGTCTGGAGACGCCGTGGAGAACGTTCTGCTGCCCGCAACATCCTCCAGCATGACCGGTTTGGCGGTGGGTCAGTCATGGTGTGGGGTGGCATTTCTTTGGGGGGCCACACAGCCCTCCATGGGCTTGCCAGAGGTAGCCTGACTGCCATTAGGTACCGAGATGAGATCCTCAGACCCCTTGTGAGACCATATGCTGGTGCGGTTGGCCCTGGGTTCCTCCTAATGCAAGACAATGCTAGACCTCATGTGGCTGGAGTGTGTCAGCAGTTCCTGCAAGAGGAAGGCATTGATGCTAAGGACTGGCCCGCCTGTTCCCCAGACCTGAATCCAATTGAGCACATCTGGGACATCATGTCTCGCTACATCCACCAACGCCACAAATTGGATTTCCATGTATTATTTTTGTGTGATTTTGTTGTCAGCACATTCAACTATGTAAAGAAAAAAGTATTTAATAAGATTATTTCTTTCATTCAGATCTAGGATGTGTTGTTTAAGTGTTCCCTTAATTTTTTTGAGCAGTATATATTTACAAAATGACCAAGATCCTCACCCTTTCAGTCTGTCATCAACTGGTCATTATCGTCTGTCTGTCTGTCTGTCTGTCTGTCTGTCTGTCTGTCTGTCTGTCTGTCTGTCTGTCTGTCTGTCTGTCTGTCTGTCTGTCTGTCTGTCTGTCTGTCTGTCTGTCTGTCTGTCTGTCTGTCTGTCTGTCTGTCTGTCTGTCTGTCTCCCTCCCTCCCTCCCTCCCTCCCTCCCTCCCTCCCTCCAGAGGACTTTACCTTAGCTAAAGAAATAAGAAAATACATGCAAATAGAAAAGACAATCCTCGTAATGTTTATAGAAAACATTTGTAAATAAATCTTGTTGGTATAGCAGCCACCACAATACTGGCGCTGGCAGGCTTGGAGTTGCGTTGTGTGTTGTACAATAGCATAAGGTGGTTGCCTTAGCCCAGTGATAATTTAACAGGCTTCCATGGATTAAAGTAGTGCCTGCACCACAACGATGACGTCTCCATGGCAACAGGCTCTGTGCACTGCGGTCTGATGGGGGTCTAGTTTTTGGACTGACTGTGATTTGCAGCTCAATCTGCTATATTACTGAGAACTCTCTCTTTCACTCTCTCCCTCTCAGTACCCCCTGTCCCCCCCTTCCTCTTCCTCCCACGCTCCCTCTCTTTAAACAACCATCTCCCTTTGTCTCTCTGTCTCCACATCTACTCTCTCTTTATCACAGTCTCTCTCAACAGTCTCTATTACATCCCGAGTCTCACACTCTACACCCTTCTCCCTCTGTATTTTCCTCAAATCATCTCTCAGTCCTCTTCCCATCATCGCTCTCCATCTCTATCCTTGTTATGCCATAAGAGTGTGCTGCTATAAACTCTCCAAATTAGGCCCTGTATGTGGATATCCATCCTAATACAGATTATCATCAGGCTAATCCCTGCATATTGGGGCTGGAGAATGGGGAGCTCAGCTCAGGCCACTGCCTCATCATCATCTCTCATCCTCTGTTTACAAACTCTCTGCTACTAATGTCATCAGCTTCTGCATATTGCTTTTTCCTGGAAATAGATAAACGGAGCTATTACTCAGATATCTTTAGTTTATGAACACACACAGTGTGTGCTCACTCACGTGTGTGTATAACCGCACATACACAGAACCACACATAGAAATACACACACACACACACACACACACACACACACACACACACACACACACACACACACACACACACACACACACACACACACACACACACACACACACACACACACACACACACACACACACACAAATACATGGCACTCAACCATGGTTGTGTGTTTCTAAGCAGCCTTCACATACACCATGACCTGCCTCCTTATCGATACCCTACAGTCCCTGTAGCAGGGGTATTAAACTGTTAACATATCGATACCCTACAGTCCCTATAGCAGGGGTATTAAACTGTTAACATATCGACACCCTACAGTCCCTATAGCAGGGGTATTAAACTATAGACCTGGGGGCTGCAGAGTCAGCTAGTTTCCCTACCTCCTAAGAGTACATAATTGTTTCACCGTCACTGATTTAAGGAAATTGATTCAAGGTCATTGATTAGTCAGAGAGTGAACGTCCGCTCACCTGTCCTCCCTGGGTCAAACCAGTTGCTGAGTAAACAAAGATAAGCAGATTGCTATCAGGGACCTAGAGGACTAGACGAATCCTCCAGCTTTAAAAGCCCTACACATGATCACGAAAACGCTGATGAAAAAGCCATAGGTATTATATTTGTTGCATGGAGGGATGTATTGGGGTGATATTATTTATGTGTATAACTGTAGCCTATATGTAGACAATGTTATTTGTGATCTGGCAGTGCCTTCCTGCTTTTGTGACAGTGTTGCGTTCTCTACAATAGTTGTGTCTATTGAGTCTACTAAATAACAATTATTCCATGATCTTTTGACTTCCGATTTATACTACATTCAGCCCAATTATTTTGCCAATTACTTGCATATCTGATACCTATCTGATCTTTTCACTAATGTGTAAACAGCAAAAAAAAAACACATGGAATCTGATCTTTTTACTTACGATTTATACCACCTCTATATGTGGATTTAAATCCTGATACAAACCCGATCCTCCACATGTGACTTCTGTCTGGATTCTCAGATCAGATTTTTTTGCTATGAAGCATATATATTTTTTTGTTGCACATAACCTACCGTTACCAAGACAACCCCCTCAACATTTAAAGGAACAGTGACAGGAAATGAGCATAGCATCTGTATGCTATTTCAGATGCTACATCTTTTGAGTGAGCAAATCTGTAATAGGGCAAATGTAAAACTCTGTGTGGACAGTCAGTAAAAAAGACAGGATAGGCCTATGGAAGAAAAATCTGTGTTAACACAGCCATTGTGTGTGACAGTATTGAGTGGGGTTGGTTGTCTATCCTCTCTGGGTTTAGACTAACGAGGCCTGAAATGGTGTCTGATCAGCCTGGCTCTACAGTGAAGACATCACACTGACTAGATATGTCTGAGGCACAAAATCTCTCCCCCTCTAAATTTCTCTCACTCTTTCTGTATCTCAATCTCTCTTCCCCTCTCTCTTTCTACCTCCCTCTCTCTCTCCCCCTTTATCCCTCTCTCCATTGCCTCATTAAGCCAGCCTTAGAGGAAAGCCTGTCAATAGATTATTAAGATGAGAGCTCCAACAATTTCTACAGCATCATTTGATATTTCAATTATTGATTATAATAAAATACAATGGACACAAAATGGACTCCAGCAAGACAATCTCTCTCTCCCCCTCTACCTCCTCCACTCTCCCTCCTCTCCCCCTCTCTCTCCAGCCCTCTACAGGAAGTCATAATTACCCACTAATTAAGCTCGGAGAGATATAGCAGTACTAATGGACTCAGCCATTTCATTCCCACTACTTTATTTGAGCTGCAAATCAAGACAATGGTCATGGACATGATTTCAGTCTATGTTCCAAATGGTACCCTATTCCCTAAATAGCGTACTATGTTTGACCAGGGCCCATAGTAGTGCACCATATAGGGAATAGGGTGTCATTTGGGATGCAGCCTGGATGTCATGACTTTATCTGCCTGTGGCTGAATTAAAGACAGAGGAGTGGAGAAAACACAGGGTACTCAATGTTGATTGGTAGGTGGTCGACAGCAGAGCTCAGAACCTCCACAGAGAGAGAGACAGCCAGACGACTGCTGCTACAGTGAGTTTACATCTCTAACATCACTTGAACTTTTCACTGAGAGGCCACTACACGTGTGGACAACATCTGACCCGAGAATACAAATGGGATTGTAAACAAACATTCACCATGTTGTGTCTAATACACCAGAGTAGCGTTTCGTTCCTCAGTTGAGCACCTTTTTGCTCCATTTTATCCAACCTGGGCTTGAGCGCGTCGTGGTGCATTGATTCTCATTCCTATGTACCGTGTCGTGTCTGATAAACCCAGTGATCTTCAACCCCCAGTTTCATGCCCAGCACTGGTCCTTGTGATGTTGCTGACCGGTCTCTCAGCTGGTTAGCTAGCTAGCCTACACTGATTTAGTCAGCTCTCAAGAGTGGTTGGCAGGATTTTTTTCTGCCATTTAAATCCTTTGTCAGGCCACTTAAGCATTGTTTGGGGTCGCATAAGTCCAAACGGTGTAAATACAGTGCATTTGGAAAGTATTCAGACCCCTTCTCTTCTTCCACATTTTCTTACGTTAAAGCCTTATTCTAAAATTTATTAAATCAATGTTTTACTCATCGATCTACACACAATACACCATTACGACAAAGCAAAAACTGATTTTTTGAAATATTTGCTAATTTATACAAAAAAAATAAAACCAGAAATACCTTATTTACATAGGTATTCAGACCCTTTGCTATGAGACTGGACATTGAGCTCAGGTGCATCCTGTTTCCATTGATCATCCTTGAGATGTTTCTACAACTTGATTGGAGTCCACCGGTGGTAAATTCAATTCATTGGAAATGATTTAGAAAGGCCCACACCTGTCTATCTATGTAAGGTCCCACAGTTGACAGTGCATGTCAGAGAAAAACCAAGCCATGAGGTCGAAGGAATTGTCCGTAGAGCTCTGAGACAGGATTGTGTCGAGGTACCAAAACAAGTTAAAGAACACAGTGGCCTCCATTATTCTTAAATGGAAGAAGTTTGAACCACCAAGACTCTTGCTAGAGCTGGCTGTCCGTCCAAACTGAGCAATCGGAGGAGAAGGGCCTTGGTCAGGGAGGTGACCAAGGACCCGATGGTCACTGACAGAGCTCCAGAGTTCCTCTGTGGAGATGGGTAACCCATCTCTGCACCACTTCACCAATCAGGCCTTTATGATAGAGTGGCCAGACGGAAGCCACTCCTCAGTTAAAAGGCACATGACAGCCTGCTTGGAGTTTGCCAAAAGGCACCTAAACGACTCTCAGAACCATGAGAAACAAGATTCTCTGGTCTGATGAAACCAATATTGAACTCTTTGGCCTGAAGGCCAAGTGTCTCGTCTGAAGGAAACCTGGCACCATCCTTACAGTGAAGCATGGTGGTGGCAGCATCATGCTGTGGGGATGTTTTTCAGCGGCAGGGACTGGGAGACTAGTCAGGGTCGAGGGAAAGATGAATGGACCAAAGTGCAGAGAGATCCTTGATGAAACCTGCTCCAGAGCCCTCAGGACCTCAGACTGGGGTAAAGCTTCACCTTCTAACAGGACAACGACCCTAAGCACACAGCCAAGATAATGCAGGAGTGGCTTCGGGACAAGTCTCTGAATGTCCTTGAGTGGCCCAGCGAGAGCCCAGACTTGAACCAGATCGAGCATCTCTGGAGAGACCTGAAAATAGCTGTGCAGCAACGCTCCCCATCCAACCTGACAGAGCTTGAGAGGATCTGCAGAGAAGAATGGGAGAAATTTCCCAAATACAGGTTTGCCAAGCTTGTAGTGTCATGCCCAAGAAGACTTCAGGCTGTAATCGCTGCCAAAGGTGCTTCAACAAAGTACTGAGTAAAGGGTCTGAGTGCTTATGTAAATGTACAATACGTTTTCTAAAAATCAGTTTTTTCTTTTTCATTATGGGGTATTGTGTATAGATTGATGAGCGAAAAAACGAATGTAATCAATTTTAGAACAAGGCTGTAACGTAACAAAATGTGGAAAAAGTCAAGTGGTCTGAATACTTTCCGAATGCAGTATATATTTTTTTTTTGGGGGGGGGGGGGGTTGAAATTCATTTTTGGGATGGAAAAACGCTTTCACTGTTAACTTAAACAACTAAAAACAGATGTACAGTATGTAGAAAAGATAATGGACCTATATATATATTTGTAATATAATCTTTGAGAACAAACAACCACCAAAATATAAAGATAGACAGTCAGGGAAAATAACAAAATAAACGCATGTACCAGTATAAATTATGTTATTATGTTTGATCAATAGAACACAGCATTAGCTATGGTACAACGCATCGAATTTCAAGAAAATAGCTTTACAACTGCTAAATGTTCTCTCATCTCCATGGCAGAATATGTAGAATCATAGGAAATTTGCTTTAAAACTGCAAAGTTCTCTCGCAGCTGCATGGCAAAATGTATAGAATTACAGGAAATTGGCTTGTAAATGCAAAAATGTCTCTACACTGCCCAGATGGGGGATTCAAACATTTTCTCAAAAATGTAGCTGCGCTGACCACCCCTGCCATGCCCACCACCGAAGCCCCTTTTTGATTCAGAAAATAAAACTGATTGGGCGATGCATCGTCCTAAATAAAGTTCATAGTAAATTACATGGACAGCACACAAACATATAGTGCCTTCAGAAAGTATTCATACCACATTATGTTGTGTTCAAAACTGATTAAATCTTTTTTTCACCAACCTACACACAATACCCTTTAATGACAAAGTGAAAACATGTTTTTTTGTATTTTTTTCAAATTGATTGAAAATTAAATACAGAAATATTGCATTTACATAAGTATTCACAGAGATTACAGCTGTGAGTCTTTCTGGGTAAGTCTCTGAGAGCTTTGCACACCTGGATTGTACAATATTTGCACATTATTCTTTTAAAAAAATCTTCAAGCTCTGTCAAGTTGGTTGTTGATCATTGCTAGACAACCATTTTCAAGTCTTGCCATAGTTTTTAAGCCGATTTAAGTCCAAAACTGTAACTATACCACTCCAGAACATTCAATGCTGTCTTGGTAAGCAACTCCAGTGTAAATTTAGCCTTGGGTGTTAAGTTATTGTCCTGCTGAAAGGTAATTTTTTTCTCCCAGTGTCTGTTGGAAAGCAGACTGAACCAGGTTTTTCTTTAAGATTTTGCCTCTATTTAGCGACATTCTGTTTATTTTTATCCTAAATAAATTCCCTAGTCCTTGCCAATGACAAGTGTACTGATAACATGATGCAGCCACCACCATGCTTGAAAATAGTACTCATTGATGTGTTGTGTTCGATTTGCACCAAACATAACGCTTTGTATTCAGGACAAAAAGTTAATTTCTTTGCCACATTTATTGCAGTTTTACTTTAGTGTCTTATTGCAAGCAGGCTTCCTTCTTTTCACTGTCATTTAGGTTAGTATTGTGGAGTAACTACAATGTTGTTGATACATCTTCAGCTTTCTCCTACCACAGACATTAAACTATGTAACTGATTTAAAGTCACCATTGGTCTCACGGTGAAATCCCTGAGCGGTTTCCTTCTTCTCCAGCAACTGAGTTAGGAAGGACGCATGCATTTTTGTAGTGACTGGGTGTATTGATACACCATCCAAAAAGTAATTAGTAACCACCATGCTCAAAGGGATATTCAATGTCTGCTTTTTTATTTTTACCCATCTACCAATAGGTGAGGCATTGTTTAAACCTACATGGTCTTTGGTTGAATCTGTGTACAGATAATTGTATGTGTGGGCTACAATCATGTTAAGCACTATTATTGCACACAGAATGAGCCCATGCAATGTATTATGTGACTTGTTAAACAAATGTTTACTCCTGAACTTATTTAGGCTTGCCATAACAAAGGGGTTGAATACTTATTGACTCAAGACTTTCAGCATTCATTTTTTGTTAATTTGTAACATTTCCCCAAAAATAATTCCACTTTGACATTATGGGGTATTGTGTGTAGGCCAGGAACACACAATCGAAATGTAATCCATGTAAATTGAGGCTGTAACACAACAAACTTTGGGTGTGAATATTTTCTGAAGGCACTGTAATAGATAAAAGGGTACTTGAAAGAACTTAGGTGAAACGTACTTTCATTAGAGCCTCCCTGATTCTCATCCAAGGTCCGCACATAGTCATCCTGCAGAGACAGAGAGTTCCAAGTTAACCCACAGTAAAATAAGCATCATGATTAACTGAGTGAGTGAGTCAATGGTTGCTTCCCAAATGGCACCCTATTCGGTATTTAATGCACAATTTTTGACCAGAGCCCTATGGGTCTGCATGGGGATTTAAGGAGCAGCATGGCAGCCTGTAGTAATTCACCAGAATAGTCTTGTACACACTGTGTCCCCCAAATGGCTCCCTATTCCCTATATAACGCACTACTTATCCCATGGGGCTCTGGTGTAAAGTCAAAAGTAGTGCACAATATAGGGAATGGAGTCTGGATGCATTTGGTATGCATCCAATGGCTGTGGAACATATGGCTTCAGGGGGAAGCGGGCTTTGAATTGTAATCCTTACATTTTATACTTAAAGGAAAAACACTCCACAACTATCTTTTGGTATTTTTTTCATGTTTTTTCATGATGTTTTCAAGATACAGGACTTTCAAAAAGCAAATTGTCATTTGCCACATCATCATAATGATGCATTTTGCATCATATGAAGTCATTAGCATCATCCCGATGATGCGGCAAATGACAATTTGCTTTTTGAAAGTCCTATATCTTGAAAATGTCGTTGCTGACATGCAAAACATGTTGGGACTGTATCAACAGTGGACTAATGAACAAAATACCAAAAGATAGTTGTGGAGTGATTTTTCCTTTCATGACAACAGTAACCATCCTCATTAAAATGGACAAATTGAAGGAGAGAGAGAGAAAAAAAGTGTCTAGGGCGGGCGGGACAGAGAGTGAGGAAATTGCAATAAAGAGAGAGACAGAGACACAATGAAAGTGAGTTCCAAGTATTTTTTAAAAGACATCAGACAAAAGAAAAAGGGAAGAGTAGAATATAGATTAAAAAGAAACTGACCTCTACTTCCTGGTAGAACGAGATGCAAAAGAGAAGAAAACAGAGGGATAGTTTGAGGATAAGAAGTGTAACATCAAATATTTCGAAGTGTATTAATCAACATTCATCACCGTCTTCAGTATACAGCGTCACTTGATTCTTGCTAAGGTCTCCACAAAGACAATAAATAACAACCAGCTTTTGTTAGCAGTGACTTCACATATAATTGCTTCTGCAACAGGCAGAGAAAAACAATATTGTTCAAAGCATTTGTATCCTCATAAAACAGAATGCACAACAGAAGTAAAAGAAAGAGCAAGCATATTTCTCCAGTATCAAGAAATATACACAGATTTACATTGTGATATCCTCCCTGTATCTATTTGGTTGTGAATATGCTCTATAGCAAACAGCAAAGAAATTAAGCATATTGGCGTAGGCCTCTCTTGGCCTCAGAACAGTAAATAGCAGCCATTTGGTGAAATATACAGTCTCCCTCCTTAGCGATGGTATACTCGGTAGGAAATACATCACCATAAACATTTACTGTACAGGAAGAAGAGGTGCCAGAAAGCTCCCAATGGAAGCAATAAAGCGTGACACCCTCATAAAGGCGTACTGGGGTCTCCCCTCTCTGCTCCTTGGGGCTGTTTTCATGGAGGTAAATATTTTCCGTCTATAACCAGGTTTCCATCCAACCTTTCTATGAGAGTAAAGTACATGTCGGATAACAAATGACACGACAGGCCTGATGGAAACAGCAAAACAAAATACGCTATACAAAGTGGGATCTTTTTGTGTCTGTAAAATTAAATATGCGAGAAATGGCAGTGGAATTGCTTTTATGAACAAATATTTATATATTAACCATCATATCGAAGTAAAATTGGAGTCACGAGATGATATGGTGTGTGGTCCTCCCACGACGACTCGGGAAAGCATGCAGTTTATTAGTCTACAGATGAAATAAGGTATGATGAACTTCACAGGGTGATGAGCTTGATGCTGATTTCAATAAATATTAAGGGTCTTATTCTGGTGACATGATGATCGATGCTTGGTTGCCGTTTGACAAAAAAAAATATTTAGCTCTTATCGATAATAATCTCATCAAGTAGACTAGCCTACCTGTAGACAGTGTTGCCAACTCCTCAGTAAGGAAAGTAGCTGTTGGCTGTCCTAAAAGTCCCTAGAAGTCTCTAAATGACATCATCACCTAATTTACATAATTGGCCATGTGCATGTAACTGTGATGGACGCTGTAGGAGAGCGGAATAGCGTCGTGGGAGAGACAAAAAGTGAGTAAAAAACACCCTAAATATGTTTAGAACTACAAATGAGCAAGCTGCAGAGAGTGGCACACACAGCAAATAAGAACCAGATATTTGAGGCCACACTCCTCCTTCAGCACTTTATGGACCCCATTGTTAATCCCCGTCATAAAAGAGGCATTGTCAGTCCCTATCCCCAGGAGTTTCTCTTTTTTAAGACAACACTTCTCGAGGAAAGTCACAACAGCACAGGCTATAGATTTGGCATCTCCTCCCTCCAACTCAACAAGCCCCAGAAATGTTGACACAATTGTCTGCTTGGTGTCACTAAAGTACCTTATCACAACCCCCAGGTATTTAGAAACACTTACATCCGTGGACTCATCGAGGAGGCTGAAACGCTGGTCACCCACATCTGCGACCAACTTTTTCAGAAAGTATGGTGCTAGAACACCATTAATCATTTCTGTGCACTTTGTCCTGTGCATTTTGAAGTGGGTAGCAGCAGTGGAATCTGAGAAAGCAGCTCTACATGCTTCTCCAAAGTGATCACATGCCAGCATGGAACAGTGTTCAGCGATAGCTACAGTGAGGAAAAAAAGTATTTCATCCCCTGCTGATTTTGTACGTTTGCCCACTGACAAAGAAATGATCAGTCTATAATTTTAATGGTAGGTTTATTTGAACAGTGAGAGACAGAATAACAACAAAAAAATCCAGAAAAACGCATGTCAAAAATGTTATACATTTATTTGCATTTTAATGAGGGAAATAAGTATTTGACCCCTCTGCAAAACATAACTTAGTACTTGGTGGCAAAACCCTTGTTGGCAATCACAGAGGTCAGACGTTTCTTGTAGTTGCCCACCAGGTTTGCACACATCTCAGGAGGGATTTTGTCCCACTCCTCTTTGCAGATCTTCTCCAAGTCATTAAGGCTTCGAGGCTGACGTTTGGCAACTCGAACCTTCAGCTCCCTCCACAGATTTTCTATGGGATTAAGGTCTGGAGACTGGCTAGGCCACTCCAGGACCTCAATGTGCTTCTTCTTGAGCCACTCCTTTGTTGCCTTGGCCGTGTGTTTTGCGTCATTGTCATGCTGGAATACCCATCCACGACCCATTTTCAATGCCCTGGCTGAGGGAAGGAGGTTCTCACCCAAGATTTGACGGTACATGGCCCCGTCCATCGTCCCTTTGATGCGGTGAAGTTGTCCTGTCCCCTTAGCAGAAAAACACCCCGAAAGCATAATGTTCCCACCTCCATGTTTGATGGTGGGGATGGTGTTCTTGGGGTCATAGGCAGCATTCCTCCTCCTCCAAACACGACGAGTTGAGTTCATGCCTAAGAGCTCCATTTTGGTCTCATCTGACCACAACACTTTCACCCAGTTGTCCTCTGAATCATTCAGATGTTCATTGGCAAACTTCAGACGGGCATGTATATGTGCTTTCTTGAGCAGGGGGACCTTGCGGGCGCTGCAGGATTTCAGTCCTTCACAGCATAGTGTGTTACCAATTGTTTTCTTGGTGACTATGGTCCCAGCTGCCTTGAGATCATTGACAAGATCCTCCCTTGTAGTTCTGGGCTGATTCCTCACCGTTCCCATGATCATTGTAACTCCACGAGGTGAGATCTTGCATGGAGCCCCAGGCTGAGGGAGATTGACAGTTCTTTTGTGTTTCTTCCATTTGCGAATAATCGCACCAAATGTTGTCACCTTCTCACCAAGCTGCTTGGCGATGGTCTTGTAGCCCATTCCAGCCTTGTGTAGGTCTACAATCTTGTCCCTGACATCCTTGGAGAGCTCTTTGGTCTTGGCCATGGTGGAGAGTTTGGAATCTGAGTGATTGATTGCTTCTGTGGACAGTTGTCTTTTATAGAGATAACAAACTGAGATTAGGAGCACTCCCTTTAAGAGTGTGCTCCTAATCTCAGCTCGTTACCTGTATAAAAGACACCTGGGAGCCAGAAATCTTTCTGATTGAGAGGGGGTCAAATACTTATTTCCCTCATTAAAATGCAAATAAATGTATATCATTTTTGACGTGTTTTTCTGGATTTTTTTGTTGTTATTCTGTCTCTCACTGTTCAAATAAACCTACCATTAAAATTATAGACTGATCATTTCTTTGTCAGTGGGCAAACGTACAAAATCAGCAGGGGATCAACAACAAAAAAATCCCTCACTGTAATGCCATGGTGGCCTCAGCTTTTTTTGCAGAGTCAGTTTTTTTAACTATAAATGGCAGCTTGTTTTGTGTTTTTTTTACATCACTAAGTTTGGCGTAGAAATCAACCTTACAATACAGGCAGTTCAACCAGCCTTTGAATTTAGGGTTTGATTCCCACTCCTTTCTGTATTTTTGAGTGTACAGTTTAGACTGAGACATGATGAGCTAGCCAGCTAGATGTTTAGCTTATGTCACAGAGAGGCACACACACAGTGGACAAGGTGAGTAAGTGACTGAGGCTGTGTGAGTCAAATGCAGTGATTCATTTTTGTGCAGTGATTTATTTTAGACAAAGGACATTTTACATTTACATCCAGCCCTGAATGTAAGCCAGGGCGGGATCAGCCAGCGGCGGCTTCCCGCATGCGCGATTCATTTGCTGTCTGGACGCGGAGGGGCGCGATGACTGAGACGCCTGTGAGTGCTTTGGGATGGGGATGGTGGTGGGGCCCATGGCAGCACCCGCTGCTCGTTGAGAAGAGTTAAGATCTTGCTACCATGGAAAGGTAAATACTTGTCTATTTATGGAAAAATCAACCTGATTAATTACTTAGATATATCCCAGTTTACCTATTTACGAAAGATTTGTATAATTTAAAATGATTTGAGAAAAAAAAAACTTTACTTGGAACGGAAAGCAAGACAAAATTAAACATGCTTATTTATATACTGATAATAAGTTTGGGGGGCTAAAGTGATTAAATATTAAAGCATTAAGCCTCTCACTAAAAGCATACAAAAGTTATAATTAAACCCAAACTGGTTCTCCAGTAGATTAGTAAGAATGGCTTACCCCTTGTTCAAATACGGTATTTTTCTCTTTATCCAGATTACAACCTCTCACTTTCAGTTATCTGAAAATATTTAAATTATCGCCATTTGTAAAACAAGTCATACAAAGCTGGTTGCAATTCCAGTTTCATCCTTCAGAAAATAAATATTAATTTAAAATATACAAATTGATGAAAAAAATACATTATTTATGGAAACATAAAAAAAACACGAACTATCTTTGTTAATGATATTATGAATAGGAAAGGTGGAGTAATGTCACATGTACAGTTAACCAAAATATATGGAAATGTTTGCTCTATCCAAATTACAACCAACTGATTGCAGCATTACCGCAAAAATGGAGGAGGCAAGTGGAAGAAGGTAGGGAACTTGTTTGTCTGCCCTTTATTAAAGACCAAATTTGGCAAAAAAAGGTAATAAATAAAAAAATATATATCCGTTTTACTTGAGGACCAAAATGTTGATAGTGGCGCCATAAAGGTTGCATTATCGCCATTATCCCCTGTGTATTTCTACCGGTGTTCTCTGTTTGTCTTTGCCAATTTGTCTTGTTTGTCAAGTCAACCAGCGCTTTTCGTCTCAGCTCCATCTTCTCCCCAGTCTCTCTTTTTCTCGCCCTCCTGATTTTGTCCCTTGACTGTCCCGTCTCTGGGCCTGCCTGCCTAACCACTCTGCCTGACCCTGACCCTGAGCCTGCCTACCATCCTGTATCTTTTCCCCACCTCTGGATTACCGACCTCTGCCTGACCCGACCCTGAGCCTGCCTGCCGTCCTGTACCATTACCCCACTACTCTGGTTATCGACCCCTGCCTGCCTTGACCTGTCGTTGGCCTGCCCTGCTGTCTGTAATAAACATTGTTACTCCGACACAGTTTACATCTGGGTCTTACCTTCAAGCCTGATAGAATGTCCTTGAGTGGCCCAGCCACAGCCTGGACTTGAACCCGATTGAACATCTCTGGAGAGACCTGAAAATAGCTGTGCAGCGACGCTCCCCATCCAACCTGACAGAGCTTGAGAGGATCTGCAGAGAAGAATGGGAGAAACTACCCAAAGGTGTGCCAAGCTTGTAGCGTCATACCCATGAAGAATCGAGGCTGTAATCGCTGCCAAATGTGCTCCAACAAAGTACTGAGTAAAGGATCTGAATACTTATGAAAATTGACTGAAAAGATTTGGCATGGGTCCCCAGATCCTCAAAAAGTTCTACAGCTGCACAATCGAGAGCATCCTGACCGGTTGCATCACCGCCTGGTATGGCAACTGCTCGGCATCTGACCGTAAAGCGCTACAGAGGGTAGTGCGTATGGCCCAGTACATCACTGGGGCCAAGCTTCCTGCCATCCAGGACCTATATACTAGGCGGTGTCAGAGGAAAGCCCAAATAATTGTCAAAGACTCCAGTCACCCAAGTCATAGACAGTTGTCTCCGCTACCGCATGGCAAGCGGTACCGGAGCGCCAAGTCTAGAACCAAAAGGGCTCCTTAACAGCGTCTACCCTCAAGCCATGAGACTGCTGCAAAATTAATCAAATGGCCACCCGGACTATTTTCATAGATTTTTGCTTTGTCATTATGGGGTATTGTGTTTAGATTGAGGGGGGGAAACAATGTAATACATTTTTTAATAAGGCTGTAATGTAACAAAATGTGGAAAAAGTCAAAGGGTCTGAATACTTTCCGAATACACTGTATCTAGCTATATAAACCACGCCCCTTTGCAAACATGCATGTTACAATTGGTGTATTAAAATGAGAGAGTTAAGGTCATGTCATCCTATCCTCTTAACAATCCCGCCTCCTGAATCCAAATGTTTGAGACGGGGGATCGGACCAGTAACTTTATGAACAAACTTTATCAATGTAGAAGCAACAGTCATTTTTCTGACTTTGGTCATCATACTTTGGTTTCATCTAAATATAATCCAATTTCATGAAAAACATAATTTTGACTGTACATTCCCTTTAAATCTACCTTTGCTGTTTGGCTCTGTGAATTTTTGGCTCTCGTAGTTTAACCTTATCCGGACCTGATGGAGTCACACATTAGCTGGGCCTTGTGTGTGTCACAGAGTTTATGACCCAACCATTAAATCGGACACCTCTGATGTTCTTGTTATTGATGCTGCAGCTCGTGCATTATTTAAAGTGTGTTTGTGAGTGTGTGTGTTTGTGGTTTTTGGTATTCTGCCAGGCCCAGTGTAATAGGTGTCCTTCTGTCAAGAAGTGGAAATCAATGTTTTTATGAAGGGAAGGCTACAAAACAGTTATTCAGGGAAAATGTATTATTTTGTGTACATGTATCATGGACATCGACTGCGAAACACATATAGTGGCTAAAGTGCACACGGTAGCAAGGTGACATTATCATTTGGGGAAATGTCACAAGGTTTAATTGCAGTTTGTGGCAACTAGGCAATGTCAAAAGGGTGAAAGAGTGTCACGATATCACAAATCATTCTGGTATGCAAATGCCTGCCAATCTTCAAGGATGCATATGCATGCATGCAGCTAACACAAAATCCCCCCCCCCCCCAAAAAAAAAACAATTATGACAAACATCCACTTGTATCCCAAGTCTATTGAAAGCGGGATATAGTAAAACTGTCAGTTTGAACCATTTTAAATGAATGGGCCGAACACCTGATGTCATGTAAGAATCCCTCAGTGATATCTACTCTCTCTCTCTGTGTGTGTGTGGAGGTAGCTACATGTATATGACAGGAATCCACTTAACTTTGGGTGTCTCAGTATCTGACATGGCAGACAGCTCCACCCCTTGCTGTGTATCCACACCCTGACTGACAGGTTATAATCCCTCATATTACCGGGACGAGACTCAGCCTGTGTGTGTGGATGTGCTCACGTGCACATGTTTGTCTGTGAATGACAGGTATTTGTAAGTAGACGTCAGCTGTCACATGCTGTATCCTGTTCAGTTGTCCCAAAGAAAACACTGGGGATGGGGTGGATCACAATACCAAAACAGAAGGTAGTGGGACATGCACCTCCGATGATAATCTATGTATGCATGACTATCCATACACTATTGGTGATCCAAAAGGTCTTCCATCATGTGTAGACGAGGAAGGAGAAAACATCAGTAACTTATCAGAGGAGGCATTTAAAACACGAGCAATTAGCAACACTAATCTCATAGGGAATGACCTTCTCAACGCCTTCCTTTCTAGCATTACTCAATGACGGACTGCAGTATCAGTATGTGTATTTGTTCTCTGCAGGAAGTGAACCCACAACCATGGGGTTGCGAGCACCACACTCTTACCAACTAAGTCTACAACCACTCATCATTGAGGTAAATGGGGGTTATTTCTTTATAGAAGCTATTACCCTTTGAGATGACAGAGAGAGGAAAATAAAGTGAGTTCTGCTTTGCCTCTCTGCTTCGGACTAAATTCAGTTCCACCCTGCTGCTTCACACTACCTGCTGGGCAGCTCTCATTTCGCCTGGCACCCGACCGCCAGCCCAAAGATGATTTTAGACCATGTAAGACTCTGCAGTCTGCACTGTCCTCATTTCCATACCTCTCGCCGTCTCGGTTTTATTCTCTATAGGTGATGCTCTCCGTCTTCTCTTTCCTTCTGTTTCTCTCTCTCACTCTCTTTTATCTCATCCCCTTTCACCTCTCTTCCATCCCCCTCTTCTCTTTCTTAATTCCCATCTTCCTTCCTCTGCATCTCATACTACTCTTCCCCTCTTTCATTCCCTCTCTCATGTTCTATCACTGATGATAACATACAGTCCCAGTTTAACACTGATCCAGCCGTTGAGTAGAGGTTGTAACCGTACCCCTTGGTTCATCTTCCATTGAACTCACTTCTGTCATCATTAAGTGCTTTGAGAGACTAGTAAAGGATCATATCACCTCCACCCTACCAGATACCCTCGACCCACTCCAATTTGTTTACCGCCCCAATAGGTCCACTGACAATGCAATCGCCATCACACTGCACACTGCACTATCCCATCTGGACAAGAGGAACACCTATGTAAGAATGCTGCTCACTGACTACAGCTCAGCATTTAACACCATAGTACCTTCCAAACTCGTCATTAAGCGCGAGACCCTGACCCTGGTTCACCCCGCTATCATCCAGAAGGCGAGGCCAGTACAGGTGCATCAAAGCTGGGACCGTGAGACTGAAAAACAGATTCTATCTCAAGGCCATCAGACTGTTAAACAGCCATCACTAACATAGAGAGGCTGCTGCCAACATACAGACACAAATCTCTGGCCACTTAAATAAATGGACTTAATAACGGTATCACTGGTCACTTTAAATAACGCCACTTTAATAATGTTTACATATCTTACATTACTCTACTCATATGTACAGTAGAAGTCGGAAGTTTACATACACTTAGGTTGGAGTCATTAAAACTCGTTTTTCAACCACTCCACAAATACCTTGTTAACAGACTATAGTTTTGGCAAGTTGGTTAGGACATCTACTTTGTGCATGACACAAGTATTTTTTCCAACAATTGTTTGCAGATTATTTCACTTATAATTCACTGTATCACAATTCCAGTGGGTCAGAAGTTTACATACACTAAGTTGACTGTGCCTTTAAACAGCTTGGAAAATTCCAGAAAATTATGTCATGGCTTTAGAAGCTTCTGATTGACATCATTTGAGTCAATTGGAGGTGTACCTGTGGATGTGTTTCAAGGCCTACCTTCAAACTCAGTGCCTCTTTTCTTGACATCATGGGAAAATCAAAAGAAATCAGCCAAGACCTCAGAAAAAAATGGTAGACCTCCACAAGTCTGGTTCATCCTTGGGAGCAATTTCCAAACGCCTGAAGGTACCACGTTCATCTGTACAAACAATAGTACGCAAATATAAACACCATGGGACCACGCAGCTGTCATATCGCTCAGGAAGGAGACGCGTTCTGTCTCCTAGAGATGAATGTACTTTGGTCCGAAAAGTGCAAATCAATCCAAGAACAACAGCAAAGAACCTTGTGAAGATGCTGGAGGAAACGGGTACAAAAGTATCTATATCCACAGTAAAACGAGTCCTATATCGACATAACCTGAAAGACCGCTCAGCAAGGAAGAAGCCACTGCTCCAAAACCGCCATAAAAAAGCCAGACTACGGTTTGCAACTGCACATGGGGACAAAGATCGCACTTTTTGGAGAAATGTCCTCTGGTCTGATGAAACAAAAATAGAACTGTTTGGCCATAATGACCGTTGTTATGTTTGGAGGAAAAATGGAGAGGCTTGCAAGCCGAAGAACACCATCCCAACCGTGAAGCATGGGGGTGGCAGCATCATGTTGTGGGGGTGCTTTGCTGCAGGAGGGACTGGTGCACTTCACCGAACAGATGACATCATGAGGAAGGAATATTATGTGGATATATTGAAGCAACATCTCAAGACATCAGTCAGGAAGTTAAAGCTTGGTCTCAAATAGGAATTCCAATTGGACAATGACCCCAAGCATACCTCCAAATTTGTGGCAAAATGGCTTAAGGACAACAAAGTCAAGGTATTGGAGTGGCCATCACAAAGCCCTGACCTCAATCCTATAGAACATTTGTGGGCAGAACTGAAGAAGTGTGTGCGAGCAAGGAGGCCTACAAACCTGACTCAGTTACACCAGCTCTGTCAGGAGGAATGGGCCAAAATTCACCCAACTTATTGTGGGAAGCTTGTGGAAGGCTACCTGAAATGTTTGACCCGACTTAAACAATTTAAATGCAATGCTACAAAATACTAATTTAGTGTATGTAAACTTCTGGCCCACTGGGAATGTGATGGAAGATATAAAAGCTGAAATAAATAAATCACTCTCTCTACTATTATTCTGACATTTCACTTTCTTAAAATAAAGTGGTGATCCTAACTGACCTAAGACAGGGAATTTTTACTAGGATTAAATGTCAGGAATTGTGAAAGTGAGTTTAAATGTATTTGGCTAAGGTGTATGTAAACTACAGACTTCAACTGTATGTACTGTATTCTATACCATCTACTGCATCTTGCCTATGCCACACGCCATCGCTCATCCATATATTTATATGTACATATTATATTCATCCCTTTACATTTGTGTGTATTTGTGTGTATAAGGTAGTTGTTGTGAATTTGTTAGATTACTTGTTAGATATTACTGCATAGTCGGAACTAGAAGCACAAGCATTTCGCTACACTCGCATTAACGTCTGCTAACCATGTGTATGTGACCAATAAAATTTGATTTGATAATAGATCAAAGTTTAGAACCAAACCTTCAGTTCCATCTGTAGGAGCCTCTACTGCAGTACTGCTTTGCTACATATGTACAGGCTTTGTGCTACATCATGTTCTTATATTCCTGTCTCCTGAGAACCAGACAGACTCCTCCCTTTGATTGTGGATCTAACCAGTCATGGTCCAAGAGGAGAACACATGGGACATCCTCCCTGGACTCCAGAACATTGTATACTTTCTTCTCTCCTCCAACATGTTATGCTATGTCAGCAGTGTGTTGCTATGTCAGCAGTGTGTTGCTATGTCAGCAGTGTGTTGCTATGTCAGCAGTGTGTTGCTATGTCAGCAGTGTGTTGCTTCACAGGAGCTGTGAAGCACGGATTTGCTCACGGGAGCCTAAATGTAAATGTATATATATTTTGTTGTGATTCTGTTGTGATCTAAAACAAATTTTAAAAAAGGTTAAAGATCACTAGAGCCTACTAATTGGTCGATATGCATGGATGTGTGTATATATGGACACAGGGGTCTCCCTCGTTTCCAACCAGGGGTTTCCAGATTAAAAGTGTGGAGTGAATGGAGGCAGATCACACACTGCAGTAGCAGCAGCACCAGCCCACTCCTCTTCTCAAATCAAATAAAAATAAAAAATGTTATTGGTCACATACACTTGTTTAGCAGATGTTATTGCGGGTGTGGTGAAATGCTTGTGATTCTAGCTCCGACAGTGGTGTAATATCTAACAATTTCACAACATATACCCAATACACACATCTAAGTAAAGGAATGGAATTAAGAATATATAAATCTATACACCTCCCTCTGGCTGTAGGGAGGTGAAGGGAGGCAGGGTCAGGTCTTGTGTGGGGGGATCATGGGAGGGCTTAGAGGGCTGGGAGGGTGGGGAGGTAGAGAGTAGAGGCTAGGGAGGGCTATATGAGAACTGTCAGAGCGGCGAGGTGAGAGGTGTTCAGTACCTCTGGGGGAGTCGGACTGAGAGAATACAGAGGGAGAGTGGGAAAAGGAGAGATGAAGAGAAAAAGAGGGTGAATGAGTGACAGGGAGCATGTGAGAGAGAAGGGGGGCAGAGAGAGAGAGAGAAAGAGGGATGAGAGAGAAAGAGCGGTAGAGCAAGAGAGAGGAGAGGAGAGAAAAACAAGAAAAAAGAAAAGAGCAGAAAGCGATTGAACATTTTAAATCCTCTAAGTGTTTCCATTTCCCCCATGCTGTGTTATTAATGTCCCCTAGTGCTGTCAAACACACACACACACAGTACTGTCACAGTATCCAGCTGTAATTGATTATAGATTGCGTGTCTTGCTGCTGCTGCTTGCAGCCTCGGCCGGGCAGGCCATCCTAAATACTGCTGAATTTAGAACCCTTTCTGGACTCAGCAAGGGAATTAAAGTGATTCACATCGAATCAGGCCTGATACCATTTCACAGGAGTGTATGACCCTTCCCTGCATTAATGCTACAATAGTGACAGAGGGTAGTATAGTAAGATTAAAGACAAGTAGAACAAACAAGAATACTTGGTTAATCCAGTTGTGAAATATTGAGCATTGCGAATATTTCAATACTATTGAATTATTTCACACATACAGCGCAGTTGTCTTCACAACACACACAGTGGGAGGAAGAGGAACAGAAAGGTCTACATTTCATACAACACAACAGCCTGCACTGAAACACAGGCTGTCTCCCAAGTGGTACTCTGTACCCTATGCAGTGCACTACTTTTGACCAGGGCCCAAGTGCCTCAAGGCAAAAGAACACAACAACTTCAGTGGCATTTCAGAGACCGACTAGGACACCTATTATGAATTATTGTGTCTTTCCAGGAAATTACAGCAATTCACAATAATTATTATTGTGTCTTTCCCTATGGGCCTTGGTCAAAAGTAGTGCACTATACAGGGAATAGGGTGTCATTTGGAATGCTGTGTGGGAGTGCATAGTGGAGGATGATGAAAGGATATTTTGTTTTGTTCTCACTCAATTACATCCCACCCATCTCTCTCGTGCTGGGCCAAGACACCCCACAGTGTAGCACTGTGCTCTCAACCTCTGATGCCGAGCCTAAACACCCCACAGAGCAGCACGATGCTCTCAACCCCTCTCTCTGTCAGTGCTGATCTAGGTGCCCTCCATCTACGCCATGCCTGCTGATCTAGGCACAGTCTATCTACGCAGACTTCCCAAGAGCCCACAACGTCTGGTGCTGGGCCAAGACACCCAACGGCGCTATCTAGATGCTGATCTAGGCACACTATCTACTACGCCATGGCTGCTGATCTATGTTCACAAGACAACAAAATGTTGGTGAGGGGGATCTTTCTTGACAAAGCTGTAAATATTAACCAAATGAGGGAAGTACATGAAATATCTCAATCTAAAAACATAAACATACTTTAAAAATAAATAATAATGAAATAAATAGCTGTTAAAGGGAAAGTATGCATAGAGTTTCTCTGTGACATTCCGAACAAGGGCAATATCCAGGACTGGTACAGTAATAATTCCCTGACATCACCCACACAGTAATCTCCTGAATCATCTTAAATGGAGTATTTGGCTGCACTGTCACCAACAAACACCCGCCCCTTCAGTCCCCCAAACAGAAATTGTTAAGACCATACCGTAAAATGGAAACAGAACCCATTGGCCTTATTCAAATACTTCAGAAATGCATCCTTCCTTGAAGTAATCACAGATCTCATTTGGTTGGATTGGTGAAAGTAATTTCTGAAGTATTTGAATAAGGCCAATGGGTTCTGTTTCCATTTTACGGTGTGGTCTTAACATTTTCTGTTTGGGGGACTGAAGGGGCGGGTGTTTGTTGTGCCAACATCAAACAAGAAGAGGAACAGGTGCCATGGTTGGCGTTTATCAAACAACCTTTGTTTTGTGTGTGTTTTGTTTCGTCCAAGAGTGTGTGTGGATGCATCCCAAATTGCATCCTATTCCGTACTTGGGCTCTAGTCAAAGGTAGTGCACTATATCTGGAATAGGGTGCCATTTGGGAGCAGCCTATATGTGTCATGCAACCACCCTGACATAAAGATCATGGTCTCGGAGCCCAGGTGAACGCTAGGCTCCATGTGGCAGGTTATATTGCTTTAGCCACCAAGCCAACTGCTTGCATTGCTTTCTAGCTTTAACGGTTCACAAACACAAGCAAAACGACATCCAAATGATTTGATGATCAAGCTGGCAAACAACAGACACCCACTGAACCCAACACCATCATGACCACATCCGGGCCTGAATCACTGAATCTTCATAATGAGCTTTGCTTCGACAACTAAACTGTCTACACCCCCCCACCTACCTGCGTGCCCAGCCATCCTGAATTTTTTATTTGGCTGGCATCGACTGCATGGGGGACTGAGGTTTGTGTGAATGCACAGAACGTTTTTTGTTCATTAAAAATGAAGTGGAGGAGAAGAACAGGTGCAGGCAGGGACTTAGTGGCACAGCTCTGGCCCGCTGCTGTGGAAGAGAGCTGCGCTCTAACGAGCTAGTGCTACTGCTACTTCTAACAAGCACACAGAGAGAGAGGGAGAGAAAGGGGTGATGAGGAGTAGGATATAAAGAGAGAAAGAGGGAAGAATTGTTAGAGGGGGAATGCAAATTCATTCGATGAGAGAGAGAGAGAGACAGAGAGAGAGAGAGAGAGAGAGAGAGAGAGAGAGAGAGAGAGAGAGAGAGAGAGAGAGAGAGAGAGAGAAAGAGAGAGAGAGAGAGAGAGAGAGAGAGAGAGAGAGAGAGAGAGAGAGAGAGAGAGAGAGAGAGAGAGAGAGAGAGAGAGACCTAAGGATAGGTCAGCTCTGCTTGTTTTTATTCCAACAGTGTGCTACTGTGTGAGTGCATTCGTGTGTTTCGGTGCCACTACACACTCTCCTAAAAAGAATGAGTATGTGTGATCCTCTCCCACAGGTGTGTCTCATTAGCAGTCTGGTGAACATTCTAAACTGATCTATTCTATGTCATCATCAACGATAGAAAACACCATAGGGCTCTGGCCAAAAGTAGTGCTCTATGTAGGGAATAGGGTGCCATTTGGGACAAGACCACTGTCTCCAATGCTGATCGAACTGATTCGAAAGTATGACTTCACAATGTGACGTTAATAAGGGGAAGTTAGTTGAGCATAAAATTGTATTCACTGTTGATTTGGCTTCTGCAATCAGAGAGACTAAATCCGATAAATTATGCATAACGTGCAGAATGACTGAAATTTCAATAATGCAGTGTCATCTAATTTATTTTTATAACAAGAATGGATAAGATGGTGGCTGGACTGGTAAGCTGCTGCACAATGATGGAGGTTACATCCCAAATAGTACCCTATTTTCTATATAGTGCTATACGTCCTGGTCAAAAGTAGTGCACTACATAGGGAATAGGGTGCAATTTAAGACATAGACGGACTCATCGGATGAGCCTATCTGAATTTGATCCAGGTTGATAGAGTAATAACAGCAATCATAGCTCATCACCCCTATAATGGAGTCTCATTGAACATCTTACCGTATTAACATTTTGACAAGTTTGTGTGACTGTGAAACCTGGGTGGAAAAGGAGAGTTTGAGACATTTAATGGAGTTTGAGACAAAGAGGAAACATAAGCATTTCGCTGTACCTGCGATTACATCTGCAAAATATGTGTATGCGACCAATACAATTTAATTTGCAGGATCAACAGCCTCTTTCAGTGTCCGTTTGCTTTGTGTTAAGAGTTCAAATTGAACATGGACTACTAATTGAGTGCAAATGGACTGTTTCATCATCACAATGGCCATTTGAAGAGGAGGCCAGGGGATAAAGCATGTTGGCTCAACCGTGAATCACGCTAGGGTACAGAAGACACTGACTACACCAGGAATATAGAAAGAACAAGAATCAAGTCTATTTAAGAGTTGGGGGATGAGATTTTATCAAAAGCGAAACAGCCGTCGGCCGCAAACAATCCAATGCAAGCTCTGCAAGCTCTGCATACTGTAGGTCTGCATTTTTAAATAGAATACATATTTAATGTTCATGTATGTTTCTGTGGTTGTGTGTGTATATACTGTGTGTGCGAAGCATATTTGTGTGCATGTTCTTATGATCTGCTTATAATTATTGTTTTCAATTGTTGCATTAATATTAAACTTTCTGCCCCTCAAAGGAGGGTCAGCATTCATTTGAGTAATTTGTCTTATTTAACAGTGTCATGGGTGATCCTTCATAGAATAACCAAGTAATTTCCTGAAAAACTGCCTTTTAACTCGTTTCCAGTTGTTTGCATTTTCCATTTATTTCTGTTCAAAGATGTGTCACCACTCCATAGGTGGAGGACCGTGTCACATGTGTGGTAGTGCAAAACCAAGAGTCAGACAAGGCAATTCCGTTCTCAAATGGGGATTTATTTAACTCTAAAGGCTTGACAGGTAGCTTGGGGAACCTTCAGGTCCCAAAAGATGTTCTTACTCAAAGAAACATGGCAAACCTTCAAAATCAACTACTGGCCCTTTTAATGGTATACTCAGCGATATGACCTAGATGCAGAAAGTAAACAGCATAATGCATGAGTCAAACTCTTTCCACAAAGGGTCGAGTATCTGCAGGTTTTTTGCTCATCCCTTGTACTTGATTGAAGAAATAAGGTCACTAATTAGTAAGGAACTCCCCTCACCTGGTTGTCTGTCTTAATAGAAAGGAAAACCCCAAAACCCGCAGACACTAGGCCTGCCATGGAATGAGTTTGAGGGTCAATTTCAGCAACAACTAAGTGTTGAAGCGCAAGGTTCAACTTCTCTGCTGTTTTGGTGCCCTGGCTAACACGCTGTGAACAGCTTGAAGCGAACTTGTGCACAAGCGCAGATAGTATGTTTATGTGTGAGAGCGAAGTCTTGCATCTCGCTCATCTCAATATCTGCGGTGCTGCTCATGGCAACGTCATTTCACTGAGTCTACCTTTAAGGCAATAACTTCAACTTAAATAATTGAGGAAGATAATATATTATCCCGTGGCAGAGATAGCTTCAAACATTAGGCATATGGGATGCTGGCTAGTGATGTTCCGTTTGATACCGGAGCTCCAAGGCATGCATCGAAATCGCTAACGCTTCAATCACACCGACAGGGTCATTGCATTTTGGTACACCAGAAGTACATTAATTTCCAATGAAACGCTGCGTTTGCCTTGCAGCATTGTGTTGCAGAGGCAGTTGCGGTGCGCTCGGTACATACGTTGGATTTATCAACATATGTGTCAAACTGTATGCATAAACTGCTTGACAGAAATGATAGCAGAAGGTGAATGTTGAACTTTTGTTGCATACATATCCAGATGATGCTGCGTACTATTTAAGCGTAAGCAGCTAACTTTGAAGCAGTGTGCCGATGCGTGTATCACTTTATCAGAAGTACATCATCAATGATGTCCGAAGCTTTGTTTGATCACATGCTTTTTCAAACCGTGTGTTGCAAAATGCGAGATCCCAATGATTTCGCCGTGGTTCTGGTGCTTTCTTTGATAGCCCTGGTTCCCGCGGACATCGCTCAAACCAAGCCATTTTTATCTACGGTGTCCACCGATCGATTTTTAAGCAAAAATGTCAGTCGGAACCGGTACCAGAACCACGCAGGTACCCTAAACAGGGGACTTTACATCTAAGAGATTTTAAAGTGGAAAATCTGAGTCAAAGCGTAATTCCTTTAATGTGGAATTGCCCTTTACAATGACACATTATTGAATTATTTTGGACATGGAGGGGGCCAACCATCTCCTCAATACAGAAATAAGGACTATTTCCGCACATTTCCTTGCAATAATTAACTCAGAGAAAAAAAAGCTGGTATTGTATTGTATGCTCCAATTAAGACATAATCCCTCAACCTAGATATGGGATCAATTAAAACAACAGGATTCTGAGGGAATATAATTATTGAAAATTACAGGCTAAGAATGGATAGAGATATATGCCTGTACAAAACATTAAGAACACATTCATAATATTGAGTTGATCATACTGTAGCTTTCACCTGGATTCACCTGGTCAATCTATGTTATGGAAAGAGCAGGTGTTCATAATGTTTTCTACACTCAGTGTATAATCCAATAGGCCTCTCGTCCAAGTCATGCTGTGATCGTTGGTAATCATATAGAGGCAGGATAGAGGCAGGATTTCACACATACACACACACACAATATTCGTAGACAAAGCAATATCTACATGCCATTTAGGCTAAAATTGTATCGGTACAGCCGGATTCAGTTTGAAGCTAACTGCATTACCTTGGTAATCAATGATCAGAACTTGTATTATAATTGCATTATTGCATTGTGCCTATTCTGTTTGTAACAGATCATTTGCAAACACTTGGCTGAGTCAATAGCAGGATGACAGCAGGCCAGAATGCATATTGTGAGAAAGTGGACGTGACAAACCGTATAAGGGGTGAATGTGGGTGCAGTGCTTTAAAGGGGAACAAATTGCGATCAACAAATTGTTAGCTGACTATCAGTGCCTGACATAACAAAAGAAAAACTGCTGATGCACAACCACATTTCAAAATTGCACTCAAATGTTGTGCACAAATTTGTTTACATCCCTGTTAGTGAGCATTTCTCCATTACACAGGTGCATCTTGTGCTGGGGGCAATAAAAGGCCACTCTAAAATGTGCAGTATTGTCAGACAACAGAACCCGTCTCAGGGAAGCTCATCTGTGTGCTTGTCGTCCTCACCAGGGTCTTGATCTGACTGCAGTTCGGTGTCGTAACCGACTTCAATGGGCAAATTCTCATCTTCAATGGCCACTGGCATGCTGGAGAAGTGTGCTCTTCACGGATGAATCCCGGCTTCAACTGTACCGGGCAGATGGCAGACAGCATGTATGGCGTTGTGTGGGCGAGCGGTTTGCTGATGTCAATGTTGTGAACAGAGTGTCCCATGGTGGCGGTGGGGTTATGGTATGGGCAGGCATAAGCTATGGACAATGAACACAATTGCATTTTATCGATGGCAATTTGAATGCAGAGACACCGAGGTCCTGAGGCCCATTGTCGTGCCATTCGTCCGCCGCCATCACCTCATGTTTCAGCATGTTCATGCACGGCCCAATGTCGAAAGGATCTGTACACAATTCCTGGAAGTTGAAAATGTCACAGTTCTTCCATGGCCTGCATACTCACCAGACATGTCACCCATTGAGCATGTTTGGGATGCTCTGGATCGACGTGTACGACACCGTGTTCCAGTTCTCGATAATATCCAGCACCTTCACACAGCCATTGAAGAGGAGTGGGACATCATTCCACAGGCCACAATCAACAGCCTGATCAACTCTATGCGAAGGAGATGTGTCACGCTGAATGAGGCTAATGGTGGTCACACCAGATACTGCCTGTTTTTCTGATCCATGTCCCTACCTTTTTTTTAAGGTATATGTGACCAACAGATGCATATCTGTATTCCCAGTCATGAGAAATCCATATATTTGGGCCTAGTACATTTATTTCAATTGACTGTAACTCAGAAACATCGTTGAAATTGTTGCATGTTGCGTTTATATTTTAGTTCAGAATACTATTCTTACTTATGTTCAGACCCTGACTGAGTTCCCCAAAAAATAGATATTATTATTATTATTTTATTCACTGGCTCTCATGGGCCATTGCTGAGCTGTCATTGGCTATTGTTGATCAATCACCGTTCTCAAAACTTGTCGTTGCACATATCACACTACAAGAGAATTGCAGATTCTGTGCCGAATTCTGTGTGGAAGTTTATAAGACCTGTTGTTTTCCAAGTCGGGAATTGAAGAAGTATGCTAATTAAAGGTTGAGGAGTGAACGTTATTTATAATAAGGGTTACCTGGAGAAAATCAGACCTCTCAAAAATGAAAATGGATGGCGCTCCCTTCAGGGAAATATTTTACCTAAACCCTCCCTGAACGCTTGAAAAACAAAACAAGTGATGATCCCCTATAACCAAAATTATAATGTAAACAAAGTGGATAGCAGAGAACGTCTACCATTTACCCTCATTTATTGGACAGACTAGAGCCTTAGATATGCAGTTTAAGAAACTGTTCTTCGTCTTGTCAGCATTACATGTGAACGCAGGAATTTTGATATCGCACAGGGCTGCGGGCCAGAAGGTTGCGGGTTCACAGACCACCATGGACAACAGTAGGGGTGGATAGATCTCCTTTATAGTAAAATCATAGCATCTATCATCGTATTTGCCGATCAGAGAAAACAATTGCCTTTTATAAACATTCCATGCAATTCTACATAATTTTACTAGCAGAATATTTTTTATACCACACAAATTACTGAAATTACAGGCTAAGAATGGATAGAGATATATGCCTGTGTTAATCTTATCATTTATCCAATGCCAAATCAGTGTGTATTGTGTGCAACGAAACTGTCCCTGTTTGCAAATAAGCACCATAGCAGATACCCATCAACTAGTCATTGCGCTAATGCTAGTTAGCATTCGCTCGCGAAACTACCTCTAACTTCCTTCATACTGGACACAGATACATAAAACATGGTATCCACGAGTTCATCTGACTCTGGGGAAGTAGATAAAAAGCCTCATTGCCAAAATCCCGCTGAATCCCTTTAACATTACCTATAATAAAGCATATCAGCCAGCTGGAACAGTAATAATGGTCTGACTAGGCGATATTTTTAATAACTACATGGTTATTATAAAGACTTGCCTCGGGCGGAATCCTACCGCGGGCATCCGTTGCCCTATCAACACAGCTTACCGCATTACCGCGGATCTCTCAATCAACCAAAACAGCGACTCACGTCTCTGAAGCGATTCCAGTGCTTGATCTTGCGGCTGTACTGTGAAATGGTGGACAGCCAATGCTCGTCTTCCATGAAATTCCCAGTTTTTTCAGCCTCTTTCCCGTTCTTAATTTCCACCTGCAAGGTGGATCCCACCAGCATCATCACCGGGACGAGAAGGACCCCCAATTCGGTCATTATCACCATGGTAAGCGCTTAGAAAAGGCGCGCGGCACTCGATATAGCTTCTCTTCTGTAGAAGAAGACGAGGATGCGACTAGAGTGAAATGTGACCTGTTTGCGGAGATGCGCCTTCCTACTACTGCTACCGCGAAAAGGAGAGGGGGGAGAGAAAGTAGAGGGAGAAAGAGAGGGGGGGACGCTTTCATGTGTTACGAAATGTATAGCACCTGGCGAGGTTACGCATTAAAGGTACAATAATGTCTACTGTTACGCCATTCCCTCTCATTGAATATGACCTATTTAGGGACATTACACATGCATCAATTGATAAAGGGTGGATGGTGTACTCATATCTTACCTCATTTAACTGATTAACTGTAGCCTATGATCTGAATATACCACTTGTCTTAAAGAAAGCAATACATCATTCAGTTAAAACGTCCTCTTGTGACCACTCATTTTACATTTGAGTCATTTAGCAGATGCTTTTATCCAGAGCGATTTACAGTTAGTGCATTCATCTGAAGATAACCACATCACAGTCGTAGTAAGTACATTTTTCCTCAATAAATCAGTTATCAGCAAAGTCAGTGCCACTGCCATTTGCTTTAGCTCAGTGGGATAACACAGTCACTCTCGAGGTACACGGACAACCCAATACCCGTTTGGTCATGTTCAGATGTAACAGATATCATGAGTCTGTGCAAATAATTCACAGCTGGGAATCGCCTATCACTTTATATCAGTCTCCTATCTATTACTATCATGCCTATTTAATTTCCTCTATCACTTTCCTACCTGCATATTGCTGAGCTAGGTGGGACAAGCCAGCCCCAAGGGAGTTCTGTTGTAGACGCGCTGTAATTATAATACAGGATTAACTGATGCCGTCTTTACTATTCCTTCGCTGAATATACCATTTTATTGCTCCTCTCTCTTAAACCAGTATTCGAAGGGGATAATCTAATCTCTCCACAGAAAGCAATCAGTTTTCAAGCAAAAGAGAGAGAGGGGGGAGAAAAACGTTTAGATTGAAAACGCACACACGAGTAAACAGAGCTAAATTGAATTCAGATGGGAATTGTGACTGACTAGTAGGCCTACATAAAGCCTATCGCGGGTTTTTCTTTATTGTTAAGACTTTGCATGTCTCACATTCATCACAAACTGCAAGTGGAGGGAAAGTACTTACAGTGCCTTCAGAAAGTATTCACACCCCTTTACTTTTTTCACATTTTATTGTGTTACAAGGTGGGATTAAAATTGATTTAATTGTCATTTTTGTTGTCAATGATCTACACAAAATACTCTAATGTCAAAGTGGAAGAAAAGTTCTAACATTTGTATAAAACACTAAAATATCTTGATTAGATAAGTGTTCAACCCCCTGAGTCAATACATGTTAAACTCAGCTGTGAGACTTTCTGGGTAGTCTCTAAAAATGTTGCACACCTGGATTGTACAATGTCTGCACGTTTTTCAAGCTCTGGCAAGTTGGTTGTTGATCATTGCTAGACAGTCATTTTGAAGTCTTGCCATAGATTTTCAAGCCGGTTTAAGTCAAAACTGGAACTAGGCCACTCAGGAACATTCAATGTCATCTTGGTAAGCAACTCCAGTGTATATTTGTTTTAGGTTATCATCCTGCTGAAAGGTGAATTTGTCTCCCAGTGTCTGTTGGAAAGCAGACTGAACCAGGTTTTCCTCTAGGATTTTGCCTGTGCTTAGGTCTATTCCGTTTCTTTTTATCCTAAAAAACTCCCTAGTCCTTGCCAATGACAAGCATATGCATAACATGATGCAGCCACCACCATACTTGAAATTATGAAGAGTGGTACTCAGTGATGTGTTGTGTTGGATTTGCCATAAACATAACGCTTTGTATTAAGGACATAAAGTTCTTTGTCAATTTTTTTGCAGTTTTACTTTGGTGCCTTATTGCAAACAGGATGCATGTTCTGGAATATTTTATTCTGTACAAGCTTTCTTATTTTCACCCTGTTATTTAGGTTAGTATTATAGAGTAACTACAATGTTGTTGATCCATCCTCAGTTTTCTCCTATTACAGCCATTAAAGGTGCACTATGCAGAAATTGCTCCAACATCTGGTTGCTAAAATTCTAATCGTACGCCTAATTTCAGTTTATGTGACAAAACAAGCAAGTATAGTGTAGAGAATCATTGTACCATCTAAACCACTGTAAAATATATTTTTGCGTGCCGGTACGGGGCACGGAACCCCGCCGATCCTCTACGACTGGAATACCGACATAATCTGCCCGAGTATTCCAACAGGCCCCTCAGGCGCGACGTCCGCTGAAGGCCCATTCTGCTAACCGGCCTGCTAGCTATCTAGAGCTACTTGGAACCCTACTAATTCCACGACTGGTCTATCGACGTCACCGCACGAGGAGGCAAAAACAGACTTAGCCCCATCGCGACGTCCCCCAAAGGCTAACTTGCTAGCCCAGGTCTGCTAACTGCTATCTTGCCTGCCCTGGTCTGCCAACTGCTTGCTAACCCGGTCTGCTAACTGCTAGCTTGCCAGCCCCGGTCTGCTAATTGCTAGCTTGTAACTGTTAGCTTGTTAGCATCGGCCTGCTAACTGTCTGAATCGCCGTGTCCCCAGTCAGCCCAACCAATCACTGGACCTATATGTTCACTTGGCTACGCATACCTCTCTCTAATATCAATATGCCTCGTTCATTACTGTCCTGGTTAGTGATTACTGTCTTATTTCACTGTAGAGCCTCTAGCCCTGCTCAATATGCCTTAACCAACCATGTTGTTCCACCTCCTACATATGCGATGACATCACCTGGTTTAAACATCTCTAGAGGCTATATCTCTCTCATCATTACTCAATGCCTAGATTTACCTCCAATGTATTCACATCCTACCTTACCTTTGTCTGAAAACTATGCCTTGAATCTATGCTATCGTGAGCCCAGAAACCTGCTCCTTTTACTCTCTGTTCCAAACGTGCTAGACGGCCAGTTCGTATAGCCTTTAGCCGTACCCTTATCCTACTTCTGCTCTGTTCCTCTGGTGATGTGGAGGTTAATCCAGGTCCTGCAGTGCCTAGCTCCACTCCCCAGGTGCTCTCATTTGTTGACTTCTGTAACCGTAAAAGCCTTGGTTTCATGCATGCTAACATTAGAAGCCTACTCCCTAAGTTTGTTTTACTCATTGCTTTAGCATACTCTGTCAACCCGGATGTCTTAGCCATGTCTGAATCCTGGCTTAGGAAAACCACCAAAAACCCTGAAATCTCCATCGCTAACTATAACATTTTCCTCCAAGATAGAACTGCCAAAGGGGGCGGTGTTGCAATCTACTGCAAAGATAGTAATACAGAACTCTGCAGGCTATCCAAGTCTGTACCCAAACAATTCGAGCTTTTACTTAAAAAAATTCTGGATATCGTAAGGTGAATGCACCAATTTGTAAGTCGCTCTGGATAAGAGCGTCTGCTAAATGACGTAAATGTAAATGTAAAAATTCACCTTTCCAGAAACAAGTCTCTCACTGTTGCCACTTGCTATAGACCTCCCACTGCCCCCAGCTGTGCCCTCGATACCATATGTGAATTGATTGCCCCCCATCTATCTTCTGAGCTCGTGCTACTAGGTGACCTAAACTGGGTTATGCTTAACACCCCGGCCATCCTACAATCTAAGCTTGATGCCCTCAATCTCACACAAATGATCAATGAACCTACCAGGTACAACCCCAAATCCGTAAACATGGGCACCCTCATAGATGTCATCCTAACTAACTCGCCCTCCAAATACAGCTCTGCTGTTTTCAATCAAGATCTCAGCGATCACTGCCTCATTGCCTGCATCAATAATGGGTCTGCGACCAAACGACCACCCCTCATCACTGTCAAATGCTCCCTAAAACACTTCTGCGAGCAGGCCTTTCTAATCGACCTGGCCGGGGTATCCTGGAATGACATTGACCTCATCCTGTCAGTAGATGATGCCTGGCTATTCTTTAAAAGTGCCTTCCTCAGCATCTTAAATAAGCATGCCCCACTCAAAAAAATGTAGAACTATGAATAGATATAGTCCTTGGTTCACTCCAGACCTGTCTGCCCTTGACCAGCACAAAAACATCCTGTGGCGTTCTGCATTAGCATCGAATAGCCCCCGTGATATGCAACTTGTCAGGGAAGTTAGGAACAAATATACACAGGCAGTTAGAAAAGCTAAGGCTAGCTTTTTCACAGAAATGTGCATCCTGTAGTACTAACTCAAAAAAGTTCTGGGACACAGTAAAGTCCATGGAGAATAAGAGCACCTCCTCCCAGCTGCCCACTGCTCTGAGGCTAGGAAACACTGTTACCACCGATAAATCCACTATAATTGAGAATTTCAATAAGCATTTCTCTATGGCTGGCCATGCTTTCCACCTGGCTACCCCTACCCCGGTCAACTGCCCGGCACCCTCCACAGCAACCCGCCAAAGCCCCCACCATTTCTCCTTCACCCAAATCCAGATAGCTGATGTTCTGAAAGAGCTGCAAAATCTGGACCCCTACAAATCAGCCGGGCTAGACAATCTGGACCCTCTCTTTCAAAAATGTTCTGCTGAAATTGTTGCAACCCCTATTACTAGCCTGTTCAACCTCTTTTTCATATCGTCTGAGATTCCCAAAGATTGGAAAGCTGCCGCGGTCATCCCCCTCTTCAAAGGGGGTGACACTCTAGACCCAAACTGCTACAGACCTATATCCATCCTACCCTGTCTTTCTAAGGTCTTCGAAAGCCAAGTTAACAAACAGATTACCGACCATTTCGAATCCCACCGTACCTTCTCCGCTATGCAATCTGGTTTCAGAGCTGGTCATGGGTGCACCTCAGCCACGCTCAAGGTCCTAAATGATATCATAACCGCCATCGATAAGAGACATTACTGTGCAGCCGTATTCATCGACCTGGCCAAGGCTTTCGACTCTGTCAATCACCACATTCTTATTGGCAGACTCGACAGCCTTGGTTTCTCAAATGATTGCCTTGCCTGGTTTACCAACTACTTCTCTGATAGAGTTCAGTGTGTCAAATCGGAGGGCCTGTTGTCCGGACCTCTGGCAGTCTCTATGGGTGTGCCACAGGGTTCAATTCTCGGGCCGACTCTCTTCTCTGTATACATCAATGATGTTGCTCTTGCTGCTGGTGATTCTCTGATCCACCTCTACGCAGACGACACCATTCTGTGTACCTCTGGCCCCTCTTTGGACATTGTGTTAACTAACCTCCAGACGAGCTTCAATGCCATACAACTCTCCTTCCGTGGCCTCCAACTGCTCTTAAACGCAGGTAAAACTAAATGCATGCTATTAAATCGATCACTGCCCGCACCTGCTCGCCCATCCAGCATCACTACTCTGGACAGCTTGCCATAACAAAAGCACTGAATACTTATTGACTCAAGACATTTCAGCTTTTCATTTTGAATAAAATTAGTACAAATGTATAAAAAAAACATAATTCCACTTTGACATTATGGGGTATTGTGAGTAGGCCAGTGAGAAAAAAATCTCAATTGAATCTATTTTTAAATGAAGGCTGTAACAAAATGTGGAAAAAGGGGTATCAAATCAAATCAAATTCTATTGGTCACATACACATGGTTAGCAGATGTTAATGCGAGTATAGCGAAATGCTTGTGCTTCTAGTTCTGACAGTGCAGTAATATCTAACAAGTAATCTAACAATTCCACAACAACTACCTAATACACACAAATCTAAAGGGATGGAATAAGAATGTACATGTAAATATATGGATGAGCGATGGCCGAGCGGCAGAGCCAAGATACAATAGATGGTATAAAATACAGTATATACATATGCGATGAGTAATGTAAGATATGTAAACATTCTTAAAGTGGCATTATTTAATGCAACTAGTGATCCATTTATTAAAGTGGCCAATGATTCGAGTCTGTATGTAGGCAGCAGCCTCTCTGTGTTAGTGATGGCTGTTCAACAGTCTGATG
The DNA here is from genome assembly GCF_965601325.2 of Salmo salar. Classification (NCBI taxonomy): domain Eukaryota; kingdom Metazoa; phylum Chordata; class Actinopteri; order Salmoniformes; family Salmonidae; genus Salmo; species Salmo salar. The sequence goes on from NC_138291.1 coordinate 75,176,961, forward strand.
TCCTTGAGATAGAAGTTGTTTTTCAGTCTCTTGGTCCCAGCTTTGATGCACCTGTACTGACCTTGCCTTCTGGATGGTAGTGGGGTGAACAGGCAGTGGCTCGGGTGGTTGTTGTCCTTGAAGATGTTTTTGGTCTTCATGTGACATCAGGCGCTGTAGGTCTCCTGGAGGGCAGGTAGTTTGCCCCCAGTGATGCGTTGTGCAGACCGCACCACCCTCTGGAGAGCCTTGCGGTTGAGGGTGGTGCAGTTGCCGTACCAGGTGGTGATACAGCCCCACAGGATGCTCTCAATTGTGCATCTGTAAAAGTTTGTGAGGGTTTTAGGTGACAAGCCAAATTAATTCAGCCTCCTGAGGTTGAAGAGGTATTGTTGCACATTCTTCACCACACTGTCTGTGTGGGTGGACCATTTCAGTTTGTCTGTGATGTGTACGCTGAGGAACGTAAAACGTTCCACCTTCTCCACTGCTGTCCCATCGATGTGGATATGGGGGTGCTCCCTCTGCTGTTTCCTGAAGTCCACGATCATCTCCTTTGTTTTGTTGACATTGAGTGAGAGATTGTTTTCCTAACACCACACTCCGAGTGCCCTCACCTCCTCCCTGTAGGCTGTCTTGTCGTTGTTGGTAATCAAGCCCTCTACTGTTGTGACATCTGCAAACTTGATGATTGAGTTGGAGGCGTGCATGGCCACAAAGTCGTGGGTGAACAGTGAGTACAGGAGGGGGCTGAGCACACACCCTTGTGGGGCCCCAGTGTTGAAGATCAGCGAAGTGGAGATGTTGTTTCCTACCTTTACCACCTGGGGGCGGCCTGTCAGAAAGTCCAGAACCCAATTGCACAGGGTGGGGTTGAGATCTAGGGCCTCAAGCTTAATTATAAGCTTGGAGGGTACTATGGTGTTGAATGCTGAGCTGTAGTCAATTAACGGCATTCTTACATAGGTATTCCTCTTGTCCAGATGGGATAGGGCAGTGTGATGGCGATTGTTTCGTTTGTGGACCTGTTGGGGCGGTATGCAAACTGAAGTGGGTCTAGGGTGGCAGGAAAGGTGGAGGTGATATGTTCCTTGACTAGTCTCTCAAAGCACTTCATGATGACAGAAGTGAGTGCTACGGGGCGATAGTAATTGAGTTCAGTTATCTTTGCCTTCTTGGGTACAGGAATAATGGTGACCATCTTGAAGCATGTGGGGACAGCAGACTGGGATAGGGAGCGATTGAATATGTCTGTAAACACACCAGCCAGCTGGTTTGCGCATGCTCTGAGGACGCGACTAGGGATTCCGTCGTGGCCAGCAGCAAAGCGAGGGTTAACACGTTTAAATGTCTTACATCGGCCACGGAGAAGGAGAGGGGGGGCCCGCAGTCCTTGGTAGTGGGCCGTGTCGCTGGCACTGTATTATCCTCGAAGAGGGCAAAGAAGATGTTAGGTTTGTCTGGAAGCAAGACGTCAATGTCTATGACGTGGCTGGTTTTCTTTTTGTAGTCTGTAATTGCCTGTAGACCCTGACACATACAGTACGTCTCGTGTAGAAGCCGTTGAATTGCAACTCCACTTTGTCCCTACACCGACATTTCGCTTGTTTGATTGCCTTGGGGGGAATAACTACACTGTTTATATTCAGGCCATATTCTCAGTCATCTTTCCATGGTTAAATGCAGTGATTCGCGTTTTGCACGAATGCCACCATCTATCCACACATTCTGGTTAGGGTATGTTTTAATAGTCACAGTGGGTACCACATCTCCAATGCACTTCCTTATAAACTCACTCACCGAATCAGCGTATAAATCGATGTTATTCTCTGAGGTTGCCCGGAACATTTCCCAGTCCACGTGATCAAAACAATCTTGGAGCGTGGATTCCGATTGGTCAGACCAGCGTTGAATGGTTCTTGTCACGGGTACATCCTGTTTGAGTTTCTGCCTATAGGACGGTAGGAGCAAAATGGAGTCGTGGTCGGATTTGCCAAAGGGAGGGTGGGGGATGGCCTTGTATGCATCGCGGAAGTTAGAGTAGCAGTGGTCCAGTGTATTGCCCGCGCGAGTGCTACAATCAATGTGCTGATACCCTTGTTCACAAATTTGCTTTTTTAAGATCCCCAGCTACAATAAATGCAGCCTCAGGATATATGGTTTCCAGTTTACGTAGAGTCCAGTGAAGTCGTGGGATCTGCTTAAAGGGGATATACACGGCTGTGACGATAACCGGTGAGAATTCTCTTGGGATATAATATGGTCGACATTTGATTGTAAGGAATTCTAGGTCAGGTGAACAAAAGAACTTGAATTCCTGTATGTTGTTATGATTATACCATGAGTCGTTAATCATGAAGCCCTTCTTCTTCCCAGAGAGATTTGGATTTCTGTTAGCACGATGCATGAAGAAACCAGGTGGCTGTACCGTCTCCGACAACATATCCCGAGAGAGCCATGTTTCCATGAAACAGAGAATGTTACAATCTCTGATGTCTCTCTGGAACGCAACCCTTGCCCTTATTTTATCTACCTTGTTGTTGTCACGAGAATTTTCAATCCCAATGATGATAACTAACAATTATTTAAGCTTTGACCAATCCCCGAGGTTTGTAAGACCCTGGGTTTAATAATAATTAGGCAAAGACTCTTTTGCAAAAGGTCCGTACAGTTTATTCAGAGAATGTTCTAAAGTCAAGAATGCAAAGACATGTCTTTTTATAACTCTCACCCCCACCTATTTCCACGCACACACACAAACAGTAGGTGGGCTGTATCTTTCCCCACAGTCCGCATTCCTCGTCTATCACTACCAAGCTGGCAGTTCTATCCTCCCGAGATTAGAGGGACCTTGACAGGACTCCCTTTCCTGTCGTAAGTTTCTTAGAGTTCTAACCAGGTTAGGTCATGAATAGTTTAATTGTCCTCTGTATTTTCTTAGTCACACACACACATTTATCTCCCTTACTAGTCTCGACCAAACCTTATTGGACTTAAGTTTATCACTCTAATTATTCATAATACATGTTACATAATCTAATCATTACTAATAGTTAAGTTGTCTAATTATTCATAATACATGTTACATAATCTAATAATTACGTTTCAGGGTGAAATTCTTTAGACATTACCTTAAACATATAAATTCCCTTATCAGTTGTCTAGAGACTGGACATTGGCGAGTAATATACTCGGAAGCGGTGGGCCTTCGAAGTCTGACAAGGAGGCCGCTCCGTCTACCTCTTCTGCGGTGACGTTGTTTTGGGTCGGCCTCTGGGATTAGATCCAAAGTCCTGGGTGGTGGTCCGAACAAAGGATCGTAATGTTGGTAAGTTGACATCACTCTTATAGCCAATAGTTCTTCCTGGCTGTATGTAGTAACAATTAAGATCTTCTGGGCTAACAATGTAAGAAATAATGTATTACAAAAAACTAAATACTGCATAGTTTCCTAAGGACTCGAATCGAGGGACCCATCTCTGTCGGCGCCATCTTGCTCTATTATACATGAATACTTTCTGAAGTCACTGTTTGTATAGAGCAGTGGCGTGTATTCATGGATGCCAAGGGAAGCTTCCTAGGCTTCCCCCAGAAAATTCACCAAGAAAAAAATAAATATATATATATATATATATATATATATATATATATAAATAATTACAATTACATTTACGTCATTTAGCAGACGCTCTTATCCAGAGCGACTTACAAATTGGTGCATTCACCTTATGATATCCAGTGGAACAACCACTTTACAATAGTACATCTATATCTTTTTTTGGGGGGGGGGGGTTAGAAGGATTACTATATTATATCCCAGGTATTCCTTAAAGAGGTGGGGTTTCAGGTGTCTATGGAAGGTGGTGATTGACTCCGCTGTCCTGGCGTCGTGAGGGAGCTTGGGGTGCCAGAGCAGCGAACAGTTTTGACGGGGCTGAGCGGGAACTGTGCTTCCGCAGAGGTAGGGGGGCCAGCAGGCCAGAGGTGGATGAACGCAGTGTCCTTGTTTGGGTGTAGGGCCTGATCAGAGCCTGAAGGTACAGAGGTGCCGTTCCCCTCACAGCTCCGTAGGCAAGCACCATGGTCTTGTAGCAGATGCAAGCTTCAACTGGAAGCCAGTGGAGTGTGCGGAGGAGCGGGGTGACGTGAGAGAACTTGGGAAGGTTGAACACCAGACGGGCTGCGGCGTTCTGGATGAGTTGTAGGGGTTTAATGGCACAGGCAGGGAGCCCCGCCAACAGGGAGTTGCAGTAATCCAGACGGGAGATGACAAGTGCCTGGATTAGGACCTGCGCCGCTTCCTGTGTAAGGCAGGGTCGTACTCTGCGAATGTTGTCTCAGCCTCCAGTACTTATGCTGCAGTAGTTTATGTGTCGGGGGGCTAGGGTCAGTCTCTTACATCTGGAGTATTTCTCTTGTCTTATCCGGTGTCCTGTGTGAATTTAAATATGCTCTCTCTAATTCTCTCTTTCTCTCTTTCTTTCTTTCTTTCTCTCGGAGGACCTGAGCCCTAGGACCATGCCTCAGGACTACCTGGCATGATGACTCCTTGCTGTCCCCAGTCCACCTGGCCATGCTGCTGCTCCAGTTTCAACTGTTCTGCCTGCGGCTATGGAACCCTGACCTGTTCACCGGACGTGCTTGTTGCACCCTCGACAACTACTATTATTATTATTATTTGACCATGCTGGTCATTTATGAACATTTTAACATCTTGACCATGTTCTATTATAATATCCACCCGGCACAGCCAGAAGAGGACTGGCCACCCCTCATAGCCTGGTTCCTCTCTAGGTTTCTTCCTAGGTTTTTGGCCTTTCTAGGGAGTTTTTTCTAGGGAGTTTTTCCTAGCCACCGTGCTTCTTTCACATGCATTGCTTGCTGTTTGGGGTTTTAAGCTGGGTTTCTGTACAGCACTTTGAGATATCAGCTGATGTACGAAGGGCTATATAAATACATTTGGTTTGATTTGATTTGATTTGTATAGCATGAACCTACAGGATCGGGTCACCGCCTTGATGTTAGCGGAGAACGACAGGGTGTTGTCCAGGGTCACGCCGAGGCTCTTAGCACTCTGGGAAGAGGACACAATGGAGTTGTCCACCGTGATGGCGAGATCATGGAAAGGGCAGTCCTTCCCCGGGAGGAAGAGCAGCTCCGTCTTGCCGAGGTTCAGTGGTGAGGTGGTGGTGATTCGTCAACCACACTGATATGTCTGCCAGACATGCAGAGATGCGATTCACCACCTGGTTATCAGAAGGGGGAAAGGAGAACATGAATTGTGTGTTGTCTGCGTAGCAATGATAGGAGAGACCATGTGAGGATATGACAGAGCCAAGTGACTTGGTGTATAGCGAGAATAGGAGAGGGCCTAGAACTGAGCCCTGGGGGACACCAGTGGTGAGAGCACGTGGTGCGGAGACGGATTCTCGCCACGCCACCTGGTAGGAGCGACCTGTCAGGTAGGACGCAATCCAAGAGTGAGCCACGCCGGAGATACCCAGCTCGGAGAGGGTGGAGAGGAGGATCTGATGGTTCACAGTATCAAAGGCAGCAGATAGGTCTAGAAGGATGAGAGCAGAGGAGAGAGAGTTAGCTTTAGCAGTGCGGAGAGCCTCTGTGACACAGAGAAGAGCAGTCTCAGTTGAATGACCAGTCTTGAAACCTGACTGATTTGGATCGAGAAGGTCATTCTGAGAGAGATAGCAGGAGAGCTGGCCAAGGACGGCACGTTCAAGAGTTTTGGAGAGAAAAGAAAGAAGGGATACTGATCTGTAGTTGTTGACATCGGAGGGATCGAGTGTAGATTTTTTGAGAAGGGGTGCAACTCTCGCTCTCTTGAAGACGGAAGGGACGTAGCCAGCGGTCAAGGATGAGTTGATGAGCGAGATGAGGTAAGGGAGAAGGTCTCCGGAAATGGTCTGGAGAAGAGAGGAGGGGATAGGGTCAAGCGGGCAGGTTGTTGGGCGGCCGGCCATCACAAGATGCAAGATTTCATCTGGAGAGAGAGGGGAGAAAGAGGTCAAAGCATAGGGTAGGGCAATGTGAGCAGGACCAGCGGTGTCGTTTGACTTAACAAATGAGGATCGGATGTCGTCGACCTTCTTTTCAAAATGGTTGACGAAGTCATCCGCAGAGAGGGAGGAGGGGGGGGGAGGGGGAGGAGGATTCAGGAGGGAGGAGAAGGTGGCAAAGAGCTTCCTAGGGTTAGAGGCAGATGCTTGGAAGTTAGAGTGGTAGAAAGAGGCTTTAGCAGCAGAAACAGAGGAGGAAAATGTAGAGAGGAGGAAGTGAAAAGATGCCAGGTCCGCAGGGAGGCTAGTTTTCCTCCATTTCCGCTCGGCTGCCCGGAGCCCTGTTCTGTGAGCTCGCAATGAGTCGTCAAGCCACGGAGCAGGAGGGGAGGACCGAGCCGGTCGGGAGGATAGGGGACATAGAGAGTCAAAGGATGCAGAAAGGGAGGAGAGGAGGGTTGAGGAGGCAGAATCAGGAGATTGGTTGGAGAAGGATTGAGCAGAGGGAAGAGATGATAGGATGGAAGAGGGGAGAGTAGCAGGAGAGAGAGAGCGAAGGTTGCGACGGCGCAATACCATCTGAGTAGGGGCAGAGTGAGTAGTGTTGGAGGAGAGCGAGAGGGAAAAGGATACAAGGTAGTGATCGGAGACTTGGAGGGGAGTTGCAGTGAGATTAGTAGAAGAACAGCATCTAGTGGAGATGAGGTCAAGCGTATTGCCTGCCTTGTGAGTAGGGGGGGACGGTGAGAGGGTGAGGTCAAAAGAGGAGAGGAGTGGAAAGAAGGAGGCAGAGAGAAATGAGTCAAAGGTAGACGTAGGGAGGTTAAAGTCACCCAGAACTGTGAGGGGTGAGCCATCCTCAGGAAAGGAACTTATCAAGGCGTCAAGCTCATTGATGAACTCTCCAAGGGAACCTGGAGGGCGATAAATGGTAAGGATGTTAAGCTTGAATGGGCTAGTGATAGTGACAGCATGGAATTCAAATGAGGAGATAGACAGATGGGTCAGGGGAGAAAGAGAGAATGTCCACTTGGGACAGATGAGGATTCCAGTGCCACCACCCCGCTGACCAGATGCTCTTGGGGTGTGCGAGAACACGTGGTCAGACGAGGAGAGAGCAGTAGGAGTAGCAGTGTTTTCTGTGGTAATCCATGTTTCCGTCAGCGCCAAGAAGTCGAGGGACTGGAGGGTAGCATAGGCTGAGATGAACTCTGCCTTGTTGGCTGCAGACCGGCAGTTCCAGAGGCTGCCGGAGACCTGGAACTCCACGTGGGTCGTGCGCACTGGGACCACCAGGTTAGAGTGGCAGCGGCCACGCGATGTGAAGCGTTTGTATGGCCTGTGCAGAGAGGAGAGAACAGGGATAGACCGACACATAGTTGATAGGCTACAGGAGAGGCTACGCTAATGCAAAGGAGATTGGCATGAAAAATTAACTAAACAACTGGGGAAGCGAGAGAGTAGGGCCTCCCTCACTAACAATTCACTGAAACACTAAAACGCTAAAATATAACTTTTCTAGCTACCACTAGAAATTAAAATTGATGTAAACTACAGTGGTTCAATGTTTCCTGGAATAGGCTCAAACTTAGTTTATTCCGCTAGATAACTTGGTACAGTATTCTTCCGTGAAAACCCACCTAGTGCACCGTGTCCTATGACGCCGTAGCTAACTAGCTAACTAGCATGCTAGCATCCTATAAACACACGGTTAGCACCAATACTTGGTAACAACAAGCTACCAATGTATCATTCGTGTCCGTGTCTAGTTCATAACGCAGAAGTAATTCACAAGAGGCTGAATTTCTCATAGGAGAAAGCATCCAAGCGAGCGAAACAGCACCCCTCTGTCTCTCTACGTGTAGGCCATCAATCTGATGCTGTCTGGTCCAAACGAGTATGACATTGTTGCCACCCGTAGCATTGAAGGCAAGGACCTCTTTTGACAAGAAAAGTGTACAAAAAATTGGCAATCAGCGTTGAGCTAATCTGAGCGAGCTCAAATGTGAATGGTCCTGGCACACCAAAAAAAAGTGTCAAGAGAAGCCAGCTTGGATTTGGCGTCACTCCTATCAAATCCCATTAAGAGCAGACGTCATTGACAGAAAAACTTGAATTGTTGCATCTCGTTGTGTTGTTGTCCTCCGGTGGCTAGCTAGCCAGTTAGCTAAAATTGTCCCTTTCCTAAATTAGCCATGTATGGAGATGGGATTTGGACTTGTGGTTTTACTTAATTCTCCGTACTGGCCAATAATTAAAACGGCGATTCTTATCCAACCATTAATTCATACACTGTTGAGCCCCTGGCCTGAGAGGATGGAAGTTCAATATGTAGCTAGATGTAGAAGGCTAATGTTATCTAGCTAATGTTCCCCATGAATGGAAGTTAGGCTAGCGAGCAAGCATTTTAGCCAGGCAGCCTTGGACAACAACAAATAAAAGCTTGTACTGTATGACAGAGTGATTGACCGTTTCGGAAACATGAAAGAGAGAAAGGATGGCATTGACGTTTCTTTACAAGTAGGGTGAGTTAACATGTTTTTCTACTTGCACGAGCACACACGCACACACGCACAAAGAAATCAGAACCATGGACCGCCACATCATATTTAGCTTACGTTGATTGGACTAAATTGTTTTGGGGATCTTTTAGTTGTAACTATTAGACTAAGCATAAGTGAATTGATGATGTAGAAATGCTGAAGTTGAAATGGTGCTGGAATAGTGGAGGCAGCTCCTGTTTTCTTTGCAACTTGTAACTCTTGGTGGTTCTAAATCAATAGTTTTTTAGTGGTCCAAAAATGTCAGAAACATTAACTTGCTTGACCATGCTGCAGGTCATGTAACTGTCTGTTACCCTACATGCAATATGCTTTGTGGACTCCACTGGACAGAGGTTGCTATCCGGTTTTGTGATAAAAACAAAAGGTGTGGTAGAATTTATTCTGCCACAATGTCTTCTTATTAGGGGGGGGGCTTGGCTTCCACAGTGATTTTACCCACGCACTGCTACTGGTATAGAGTGACCAACAACATACATAAATCAAACAAGTAACTGAATCTTAGCAACAGTACCTCAAATATACAGAATGATAAGGATACATCTACTGGTAATAAGGTTGCCTACTTAAGGATGCTAGACCAACAAGTCACAAAATGAGTGAGGTTTTAAAAAGGCAAGGCCTTTCTGGATCTAGGGCTACAGTACTTCTAGGTTTTAAGGAAGCATCTAATGCAATACACTAAACAAAAATATAAACACAACATGTAAAGTGTTGGTCCCATGTTTCATAAGCTGAAATAAAAGATCCCAGAAATGTTCCATACTATATGCACAAAAAGCTTATTTCTCTCAGATTTTGTGCACAAATTTGTTTACATCCCTGTTAGTGAGGATGTTATCCTTTGCCAAGATAATCCATCCACCTGATGGGTGTGGCATATCAAGAAGCGGATTAAACAGCCTGATCATTACACAGGTGCACCTTGTGCTGGGGACAATAAAAGGCCACACATAACAAAATGCCATAGATGTCTCATGTTTTGAGAGAGTGTGCAATTGGCATGCTGACTGCAGGACTGTCCACCAGAGCTGTTGCCAGAGAATTGAATGTTCATTTCTCTACCATAAGCCACCACCTGTGCCCTCCCAGGCCCACCCATGGCTGCACTCCTGCCCAGTAATGTGAAATCCATAGATTGGGGCCTAATTTATTTATTTCAATTGGCTGATTTCCTTATACGAACTGTAACTCAGCAAAATCTTAGAAATTGTTGTATGTTGAGTTTATATTTTTGTTCAGTATATATCAACGTAGAATATTAGAATTCTCTAAATGTCATCCACCACCTACTTACTCGCTGCTGTATGGTCCTTGTACCCAACACACATGGTTGGAAAACAGGCCTAGCCTCCTGTAACCACTCTGTACTACATTCAGGGACTGGACTGATTAGATGCGAAAGGTAGAGGATATGACAGAGGCCTAGACATAGAAATAGATGTGACAGACAGAGGGAATAGGAAGTAGGAACAGAAGAAGAGGCGTAGACCATAGAAATGAATTACTAGAACAGATATCCCCATTCAATTCATGATGGGTGGACCGGCACTATCGTCTATTCTAGAAATTATATTTCTATGTCCTCGACTGATAGACCAGGAATGATCCTCTTATTTAATAGAGGAGTCAGCCAGAAGAAAAGGCTCAGTAATCCTGGTCTCAGTTTCAGGTACCCTCCTTAGTACATCAGCTGGGAATAATAAACATGGCCAATCGTGTGATCCCAGTTTCCTTGGGTCCCATTCTTTCTCAAGGAGAGATAGAGAAACTGATGGTGGCGGGGGAATGCTTGGCTCCAGGGTGGGGAGATGGGAGATCAAGTATACCCTCCTTACAGCAGATGGGACTAAATATTGTCTCTCAATGGCTGCGATCATGATGACAATCCCTGCAATTCCAGTTTCCTCGGGTCCCATTCTTTCTCAAGGAGAGGGAGAATAACTGGAATGCTGCTCGGCTCCAGGGTTGAGAGATGTGAAATCC